>NC_137787.1:4360050-4477147 GCF_963383645.1 Muscardinus avellanarius
GAGAGAGATTCAGGTGCATGCTACAATATGAATAAGCCTTAAGACATTCTCCTGAGTGAAATAATTTAGTCACAAAATGATACATACTCCATGATTCTGTTTATATGAGATTTTTAGAGTAGACGAACACATAGAAACAGGAAGTCGAGTGTGGTTGCCAGGAGGCGGACAGGGAGACAGGAGTCGCTCTTTAATGGAGACAGTCTCAATTTGCAGACCGAGAGAGTGCTAGTAACCAATTGTACCATGACGTGGACATGGTTAATACTACTTAACTGCACACTAAAGAACTGGTTAAGATGGTAAAGTTAATGTTATGTGGGGTTTTTTTTTAGCCACAATTGTTTTTTTTTTAATTTCTACTAAGACACTGAAATATATACTGAAATAGTTCTATATAAAGTGTGGCTATTTGTACTGGTAAAAAAATGCAAACTGAAAATTAAATGAGGTATCTCTGTAGTTCATTGAATCTAAGATAGCACCAACTGTAAGATGCCTCGTTAGTTTTAGGGATCAAGCACACCCCTGATTATAAGATATATCTGTCCCTAATTTCAGATGATGTTAAACTGTGAAAAAAAAATTGCAGCCTAGCTGGGCATGGTGGCGCACGCTCATAATCCCAGTACTTGGGAGGCTGAGACAGGATTGCAGGTTTGCAGCCAGCCGCAGCCTTCTGCCACTTAGTGAGACCCTGTTTCAAAATGGAAGATTTTTTTTTTTAATGTACATACTAAAATTGTTGAAGTAGGAAAACTTTTATCCATCTTTTTAACAAAATAAGAAGTCTGGACATAATAATTGTTGACAGGGTGTGATTAAAGTCCATTTAACTCAGCCTTTCTTAAAGCCAGTTAGCAAGATGCAACAGACTCCTTAACATTTACACGATTCGCTGTCAACCTCAATTTCTATCTCCCTCTCTTTTTTGGGGGGAAAATTGGAGATTGAACCCAGGGGCATTCCGCCTCCCATCTACATCCCTAGTCCTGTTTTATTTTATTTTTTATTATGAAACAAGGTCTCCCCAAGTTGCAGCAGCTGACCTCAAACCTGCAATCCTCATGTCTCAGCCTCCCAAGTACTAGGTCACAGGCCTGCACCACCACGCCTGGCTATGACTAATTTTTGATGATGGATGCTCAAGGTGAAAATTCAGGATTTAGAATTATAATGTGACTCCAACTAAGTCCATGCACACACCCATGCCCATGTTAAAGAAAGGAACAGTTCTTAGTTTGAGTAGAGCTCACGTTTTTGTGGATGAACTTTGGGAAAGTATTTTTGTTGTTGTTGTTTTGTATCTCCTAGATGGGCTGAAGTTTACTTTTCTAATTAGAAAACACACACTTTTAAATGGAAATGCAAATGGCAGTTGAATATTGTCAGTTTTCTTCCTACACTCTCCAAATTGTTTGGTGTCAACAGAGGTTGACAAGTACTGAGACATCGGTCTTTTCTTCAGTACATTGACAAGGTGCATGGAATACAATGCAATGGATGTGAGCAGTAATGGGTATTAACAATAATTATGTCCAGTTCTTTACTTTAAAAGTTAAATTGGCAGTCAAAAGATTCAATATAACTTGGTCTAAGGTAACATAAATTTTATACTCACAGCAGTTTTGATTTTGTTTGTTTTTTTGTTGGTATTGGGGTTCCTGGAAGCCCTTCTACCTCCGGTCTATGCTCCCAGACCTATTTTTATATTTTTATTTGGAAACAGGGTCTCTTAAGCCAGCGCGGCTGGCTTCGAACCCGCGCGATCCTCCTGTCTCCGCCTCCCAAGAACGGGGATTACAAGCGTGCGCCACCACGCCCGGCCTCACGGCGGTTTTGAGTGGACAACTTCTATTTAGGCACATTTCTACCTACTTGTGTCAGCCAACATTTCCAGAACACCTGCCTCGTGACGTACACTAGAAACTTGGGCAATGGCTGAAGCCTTTTTTTGTAATCCTCAAGTCTTCATAGTTTACACTGATACCATATAAACACACGATTACATGCCCTAACTTTAATTTTACAGCTTTATTTTGTCGTCGATATGTGCTCAGCTGAAGCAAATGTTGCTCGTAACACTTTTTTTTTTAGCATTACACAGTTTGAATGGTCTGAAGAGAATAACTCATCTGTTTTGTATTCTGTGTGACTTTCTTCGGGATTTTTTTTTTATTCCTAAGTATATCTTCTCTGGATATTACATGTTCTATTGAAATTTTACACCATTGAGAAATACATGGATTCAATTTTTCAAAGAATGTTATCTGCTCTTCACTAGCTGATGACCATAAAAAATCCATTACCTCAAATCCTGGACCTGGTTTCAATTGAGTGTGTTTTCCAGTCTATCGCTGATTAAGATATTACCTACTCATTTTTAAATTTCATTTCTCCATTAGTTCCTCTTTTTCCATGATGCCCGTGTAAAACACACGGACTATTGGATCAAAACTAGTCTTGGTCTTGAGGCTCTAGCACGTTCTCGGGGGTCGGGTCAACTCTTTGGTTAAAAAACAAAATTAGCGTGGGAGACGTGATAGTATCCTCAATGCCCAACCAAATGTTTCTCTTACCATTGTCATATAAATGACTTTTTTGAGGGGCATTGCCATTTAAAATATTTATATTCTAAAATCTACAAAGGAAAATAAATAGCACTCTAAAAATTCCCGTGCAGTTATTTTAATTGGCAGAGCCAGTGGAGTGGATCCGGTGGAAGGAAACTTAATGAATGCAATCCATTTCAGACCGAGGACCCCTTCCAAACGATTTGTCCCATGGATGTCGTGTGTTTTATGTTACCCCAGAGCTATCGACGTTTGCATCCTAATGAACGCTGGAAACGCTCATTCAGAGGAAGACCTGTCACTCCAGCGGGCATCCTTCGAGTCCTATAGGCACCATAAAACCCCGCTCACTCAGAGTCGACTCTGAAATGAGCTATATTGCCGATTACTTTTTGGCCAATAAAATAGGCTTCTTTCTTATTAACAAATAACCCCTAGTATGGGCTGGGGCATCCCGGGGAGCTGGCTCCTCCCAGAGCCCAGGTGGGAAGGGAGAGCTCTCTGCTCTGTCCTGGCGTCCACAAAGGACCAGAAGGAATGTCTCTCTTGTGATTCCACTTGAGTTCAAGCAGAACTCCGTGGCCCGGCTTGGCCGTGGGTGCGCTCCATCCTATTTGGCTTCAAATGGCGCTCGGTTGGCTCCTAAAAAGTGAGCTGATGCTCAGAATGTTAACAGCCTCGCCACGGCTCGGGGGTTTTGTTCTGCATCGGTCTTGTTGCATCTCTTTTATACCTCTCTCCGCGCACTGTAATTAGGCATCATAGCGAGGTTCAGATGACACACGCGCGCTTGCCCGCCGCTCCTGGCCTGCTTCCCCTGGACCCACCCCACCCACTCCTCCGGCCCGCGTTTAGCCAGGCGGGAAGCCATCCCTTCATATAGGGGCGTAACAGGATTTGAGCCCTTCTCTTCCCCAGGCCTCCGTTTTCCTTGGACCCCTTTCCACTACCCTTCTGGTCTCTTTTTGTCTGAACAGAGAGACCAGTATTTGTTTTGTGCCCTATTCTCCTATTGTCTCCTATTTTGTTTTCTATTTTCTCTCCAGCTTCCACATGGGAGAGAAACCATGTGACCCTGGGCTTTCTGAGGCTGGCTGGTCCCACGCAGCACGGTATCCTCTACTTCCATCCATTCTCCTGCAAACAACGTGATTTCCTTCTTCTTTAGGACTGAGTACAGCTCTGTTGTGCGTATATATCACAGTCTTTTTTCCTTTCCTCTGTTAAATGCAGAAGAGCTGCTCCCTCCGCACCCTGGGGGGCCACCACCCAGCAGTAGCCTCTACATCTCTGCAGCAGCTGGGGCTCCCACCGATGCTGCAGCGGCAGAAGCATCCTTTGAGAGGCAGGTAGACTCGGGTCCCAGGCCCCGCTCCGACCAGCCCGGTGGAGGGATGCTGAGCAGATGCTCCCTACACACCCCAGCCGCCTCCTCTGTAAGGTCAGGGCAGAGTTGCCTGTTCACAGACCAATGGGAGCACTCGCAGGGGACTGTGGGTGAAGGCCTTGCCCGTGGGTGCTCCTTCAAGGAACGAGGCTGGCGTTACCTTGAAAATTATAATGTCACGCTAATGTGTATGTTTTGCAGAATGGGAAACTATCTAGAAATATAACTTTTCCCTGTAACAAAATATATCGAAACAAGTCCTTGTATCAAATACATGTGCAATTGATTTCAAAAATTTAAAAATAAAATAGCTTGGCTCTTGCTGCCGTACACTCCTAAATCTATGAACTGGAAACGATGCTGTTGGAGGTAAGAGTTGAGTTTGATCTCAGCTACTTTATCCAGCTACAGGGGAACATTCTGGAGATGCCAGAGGCAACAGTCACACACACACACACACACACACACACACACACACACACACACAGTTTGCTATGCATGTTGCACCAGGCAGAGTCCGTACACACAGCATACCAAGCTGAAGCTCAGAGAGAGACCTAAGAAGCCTGCAGTTTCCAAAGTCCACTTCCAGAGGCTTTGAAAAAAGAAAGCTCCCCGTTTTCTACTAAATGGATTCTAACCTAGCTCCCTGGAAACCTTCAGTGCAATACCAAGTCTTATTCTTATATTCTGATTACTTCTTCTTACTGTAATTATTCTGCTTAATTCTTGTCCCAGATCTCCAGATCATGGGAGACTAAATAACCAAAAGAATTCTCTTCCTCACCCTCCCCTCATCCCCGGCTCCAGGACTCCTTTATCTGCATCCTGGGTCAAGACACCTGCCTCAGTTTCTCTCCTCTGAGGGCCCATAATGTAGTTGGGGAGTGGTCAAGGCCAGGAGCTCCAGAGGCCCCTCCACAGGCCTGTGAAGCCAGGCCGGTGGGGACCCCGTCCCTATACTACATACTCCACACAGGCGGCAGCGGCAGCAGGTGCATAGATTGGGTGTTGTTGGCTTGTGGTGAGCGCTAGGTGTTAGCCACTTTTATCTTGCAGAGAGTTTCTAATCATGGTTTCGGATGCTCACCTCATTCATAACTCAAAAATGTTCATCCAATTGCCTTTTTCTTACCTAATTGAAGTTTTAAGAGGCCAAGCAGGTTTAATGTCACCAGTGTATAGAAGCACAGGCTCTGCCAAGGGCTGGACAAGGAGAGTGAATTGTGTTATGATTTTCCGGGGCCGGTCAGCGACAGCTACGAAACGACAAAGGCACAGGCTTTTCTTGTTGGTTTTAAATGTGATCTCTTGTGCCCATTAGAAATCATTTTCAGCCAGGCGTGGTGGCGCATGCTTGTAATCCCCGCGCTTGGGAGGTGGGGACAGGAGGATCGCACAGGTTCGAAGCCAGCCACGCTGGCGTAAGAGACCCTGTTTCCAAAAATAAAAAAAATAGGTCTGGGAGTATAGCCCAGATATAGAAGGGCTTCCAGGAACCCCAGTACCACCAAAAAAATTTTTCAGAAAGTATTTTAAGCCTAAGGAACTCTTATCAGCGAAGAACAGCAGCAAAGCATAGGTGAGCAGGGACTCAGAAAGGGAAGCCCCAGGCCCCAGCCCAGCTCTGCCGCCTGCCTGTGCGGCGCTGGGCAGCTCCCTGGCCTCTCAGTGCCTCTGTCCTCATCTAAACAATGAAGGGAGTGATGCTGCCTGCCTTATAAAGTCATGGCGAGGGACCAACGAACCACTACCTGCACACCACTTAAAGTTGGGCCTGGCGAACAAACATGCCCTGAAAGTGTTGATTAAAAAAAAATGTTTTTAAAGAAAATGGGACACAGCCAGATGTGGTGGCACATACCTGTGATCCCAGTACTTGGGAGTCTGAGACAGGAGGATTGCAGGTTTGAAATCAGCCTTAATAACATAGACCCTATTAACAAAAAATAGAAGGCTGGTGGTAGCTCAGAGGTAGCATGTCCCTGGGTTCAATTCCCAGTAAGTACAGAAAGAGAAAGACAAAATTAGCAGATAAGCTTCCACTACTAAGCAATTAGAAGCTAACTATACCCTGTTTTACTCCAGTTTGTAATAAGTAAGTGATTTTTTTTTTATTTTTAGAAATTAGCCTTACTAGTTGGGCGTGGTGGTGCACACTTGTAATCCCAGCATTTGGGAGGCTGAGACAGGAGGATCGCGGTTCGGGGACAGCCTCAGCTACTTAGGCCCTTTGCAACTCAGTGAGACCTTGTTTCAAAATAAAGAATAAAAAATTTAAAAATAGAATTGGGAGTGTAACTCAGAGGTAGAATGCCCCTGGGTTTCATCCCCAGTACAGGGAAGGAAGGAAGGAAGGAAGGAAAGAAGGAAGGAAGGAAGAGGGAAAGAAAGAATTAGGCTTACTAAGCTAGAAAACATTTTATTCTTTAATAGTTTAGTACTTGCTAAAACTGTGGGTTCTAAGATAAAGGATGAAGCCTAACTTACCCTGAGCCTAGAGCACAGGAAAGGCTCAGCCCTTCTTCTCTGTACAATCTTTTCCTCCGCATCTCCTGCTGGGTTGGCCATTACGAGTGCGTTTGCTGCTGAAGCGCAGAGACATACATACAGCTGTCTGACTCGGAAAGAAATTGCTGGAATAAAATGCCGATGGCAGTAAACTAAGGACCCCCCCCCCCATACCCGGCATCATCTTGAAATGACCTACTGAGGGGCAGAGTGTCCTCAGCGCGAGGTCTTCCATGGGTAAAACCAGAGCAGGGCCGCATGGCGCGGCCCAGGGATGAGCGCATGCGCACTCCTAAGTGCAGCTGATGGCGGCGAGTGCCGCCTTCACAGGGCCACCCAGCCCATTAACCTCTGCGATGGTGATGGTGAGACGGGACACGGGATGGCCATTTGCTGAGAATCCATGTGTTCCTTCCCTGCCCTGCACCAGCTCTGCCTGGGGTGACAACCCGCCCCCCAGACGGGGACCCCCTCAAGAATGTCAACACCAGCCGGGCGTGGTGGCGCACACTTGTAATCTCCGCACTTGGGAGGCGGAGACAGGAGGATCGCACAGGTTCGAAGCCAGATGCGCTGGCTTAAGAGACCCTGTTTCCAAAAAATATATAAAAAAATAAGTGTCTGGGAGAGTAGCCCGGAGGTAGAAGGGTTTCCAGGAACCCCAGTACCGCCAAAAAAGAATGTCACCACCGTTAAGCCACGTATTTACTTATTTGCAAGTATATGTGGGACTGATAAATTGAACCGATTTTCATTTGGACAAATGTCCATTTTCTCTTACTAATTTGAACAAGGATTTTTAAAGACAAAGCCCATCAAACATTAGATAAGCATTCTCAGTTAATGGAGCGAGGAGTCCTATTTCCCCACAAACTCAGGAAGCATATTTATGTCCTATTTTTACAGCAACATCAATTATTAATATGTATATTTTTGCTGACAGAGGACCTTGCTACAAATGTAGGTTCCGTTATCCCGTTCTGGGTCATTAACGGCGGAAAGCTTGTAAATATAATGGTTTATTCACATGGGAAGCCTTCATTAAGATGCATTATTCTACAGCTGATGTATTTCAATGTATAGTGTATTATCGTGTTCTGTGGCTCCCCTTAATATTCGTAATTTATTTTTAAATGAGTTGCTGTTTGTGCTGTGAGTTAACAAATTTGAATTCCATGTGAGCGAAGTTGCTAAAGAGGAAAAGATATTTTAGCCCAAAGGAAAAGCAACTCATTAGTACTGAACCCAAATAGATTATAGCCTTTAAATTCAAAAACAGCTAAAGAAGAAGCAGCAGATGACCCAAAAGCATTTGTGCGGGAGAAAGCCTCTGCCGAGCAGCCTGCCTGCGCGCGCCCGTGCTAAGGGCGCAGCGTGGCCTGGCGGGGGGCAGAGCCGGAGAGCGCGGCACCTGGCTGCTGGCTTCTCCGACACGGAGTGACCGGAAATGCAGCCTGTCTCCACCTCTGTCTCTGCATCTGTTGAATGGGCTCTTCATACCTAACTTCTGCCTCCAAAGATGGAGGTCAACACCAGTAAGGAGATGAGGAAGGGTCCGTGTAGGGCACACAGTGACCCTGTGGCCGTGTCGGTGGGGTCCGCAGGAAAGCGCTGAACATCTTCCGTCTTGCTCAGGGATGGTGGAAGTGTCGGGAAGCTTTCTGAGCACTTCTTCCAAAGCCATGGGCAAAATGCAAATGAGGGGTACCTACTCATTCATTCAGTTTTGGGGCCGAAAGGAGGAGGGCCTCCACTCACACCCAGTGCCTACATCTAGGAAGGAAACTTGCAAGTGATGATAAGAGTCTTTGGGGTGACCGTGACGAGCTTCACCATTCAGGAGAGAATCGCCGCGTCTGTGCAGGAGCTCGCCACAGGCTCACGCGTTCTTCAGAGGCAAAGAGAGTTGGGTCCACTTAATATCCTCATGGAAACAATTAACTTCGAATAGCCCCTGGGGGACTAAGGCCTCCATGTGAATTATAAACGCGGACTTCAGGCATGTAAAATGTAAACAATAGGAATGGAAGGCATGGGCTGGGAGAGAGGAGGGTTGGCTTTTATTTACAGGATGAACTAAGGGAAGTGGAAATTCCCCTTTCTCCATTGTGTGGTGTTAGACATGTTAATCCCACCTGCCAGCTCACCTCTGCGAAGCAAAACACAGTCTTCCTGGCTGCGGGAAGATGGAATTCCTTTTGTTTCTGATTCAGCTACAAAATCATGCCGTTTGCAGGAAACTGGACGGAGGTAGAGAATATTATGAGATCAGCCAGTCGCAGGCAGCCCCAGGTCGCACGTGTTCTCTCTCCTATGTGGAAGGTAGAGAGAAAACAAAGGACAAGTGCCCTTGTGATAATAAGGGGTGAGGCCAGTGGGATAGTGGGGATGGGGAGGAGGGCGAGGAGAGAACAAAGAATGGAGATATCACGTCCCGCCGTCACGGTGCACGGGCTGAGCGAATCCCACCAAGCCCTGTGTGCTTGTTTGCTTGACGTGAACGTCGCTGAGATATGTAATTACAATACACCCAGTATGAAAACAATCCTCTGAGGTCCTCCCTCCATACAAAGACCATTAAGGTTGTTAGCGATACCTTCATACGTGAACATAGCGCTGTTTGGTCTCTTTCCTTCCTCTTCCCCCCAGCCCCTCCCACTGTCCTGCTGGTCCCAACCCTTCTTGTCAAGAGGCCCCTTATCTGCTGTTTTCTCTCTGCCTTCTGCATAGGAGAGAAAATATACTGCCCTGAGCTCTCTGCGACTGCCCAATCTCGTTTAGCATAATGTTCTTTAATTCTGTCCCTTTACCTGCAAATGACATTTTTTTAAACCAACCTAAGGCAGCTGGTGTTAAGTCTGTGATTGCAATGGACAAAAGAACATGGCTCTGATGTGAATGCTGGTTGAAATTTTCATTTGGGTTAATGAGTAAGAGGAAAGTGAAACCAAACAAGAAAACACATGTCTGGACTTCACTCCTTTATCAGTTTCTAAAATTGGAGACATTTTTTTTTTAACCAAATCGGATTGTGGCTTTTTAATACTAGAAAAATCGTTCCCCAATTATTGTGTGCAACTCACAATGTCACCGACGAGAGGAGTGCCTTTGCGTTCACCTGCATTATTAGCATTTCTCTGTACCTCTCTGAATGCTAAACAATCCGATCAAAACAGTCAAGCCGGGCCCTGATGGGCAGCCTTTGCAGATCTCCCTGATAGAAATATTCCCTTCCTGGCCGATAGCAATCTGCTAACCTGAAGGAGGCTGGGAAGTTATGTCACTGTAGAAATAACAACAGACATAACCTACCAGGAAAGCAGAGATGACATGAAAATCATTGAGAAGCAATGAGTTTTGAGTCTGGGTGACTTTTGTTTCCAAAACAATTTACTTAGTTAGGTTTATATAATTTAGGATTTGAAATGGCTATGCTGCAGAGTTCCTGGGAGTGTATCAGTGGGGTCTCGGGAACCACGACTGGCTGGCCCCAGCTCACTATGAATTTGTCACCGATTTGCTGGATGACTTGGGCAAATCTCAGAACGTCTCAGGAGCTCAGGATCTTCATCCACAAAGGAAAGCTGTCCTTCACCTTCCGTAGCCAGGATTTAAGGTTCCACCAGCCCCAAGTTTGTCTTTTTTCTACAGCTCCCTCTGCCTCAGTCCAATCGAGCCCTCAAGGTCATACTTGACTAACTGAGATTGTCATTTACCACCAATGATATTAATTCTAGGCTGCCAATTTTGTTTCTGTAGGAATTCAGAATACCAGGAGTCACATCTTGAAGTGGCGCTGTGTTTCTATTACAGCTCCCTGCAGAGGCTGAGCCATTGCTCAGCATTGATGGGACTGCACAGCCAACCACTGGCTGACTTGCCGATCGGCAGACGCTGAGGGCGGACATTTAACAGTAACGTGTGATAGCAGAGCACATGTCTGGAACTGGCTGCAGAATTCCCTCCCTCGAGAGTCTTCAGCAATAGGGCAAATGTTCTTACATCATTTTTCCTGAAATCAGAGCACCTCTACTTTCAAAAAAATATTTAATTGGTACATTGTAGTCATACATCTCAATGGTCTACAAGATCATACAGGCATACATGCACATTCAAATATTTTCTTCCTCTATATTCTCTGTCTTCCCACTAACCAGGAAGTTTTGAGAAAACTTTATTTTCTATAGTGTGAAGGAATTCCTTTAAGGCTTGTTGAATGTGCTAGCATTCCGTCAATGTAACAAAATGCCTGAGATCGTCAACTTTAAAAGATAAAAGGCTTTGGCGGTTCTGATTCATGATCGATCGGCCCCTTTGCTTTGGGCCTCTCGTAAGGTAGCACGTCATGGCGGCAGGATGTGGTAGATCAAAGCCATCACCTTGTGGCCAGGAAACAAAAACGGAAGGGAAGGAGTGGAGTCCCACAGTCTCCTTCCAAGGCACAGGCTCCCTCCTAAACATTTTGTTACATCCCAACAGCTCCACCCCGGGATCCAAGCCTTTAACACATGAGCCTTTGGGCCATATTCAGGGTCCAAATTATAGCACTGAACATGAATTTTTCAAGCTAATCACCCTGCATCTGGAGTGGAGTGGTCCCCGCCTTCCCTCCCCAGGATGGCAAATCAGTTCTGCAAATGTTCCTGGCAGATCCAGCCTTGCGGGCTGGCAGTTTTTTCTTACACACCTCTGGCCGGACACCACAGAAGACATCAACACACTTGATTCTGTCCTGGTCAGCTTGTGACTTCTGCGACCACCTCACGCTCTTCTGCTTCTATTTCAGGACCCGCCCCCTCTCTTTAACGAGGTCAGCATTCCCATCATCCAGGCAGAAAAGGTGAGCCGCCTGCGGAACGAGGTGCAGCTGAAGCATGAGGCGGACTACAAGGAGGCCCTGGTCACCATCAAGAACGACCTGAATCTCCTGGAGGGCCCCGGCATCAGGGAGAACCTGCAGGACCAGATCCGGCGGTGGTTCATCGAGTGCAGGTGACGGCCAGAGCCAGGAGCTGGCCTGGCTTCTGTGTCTTCACCCCTCGTTGTCATTGGTGCATTGTTGGAGTTACGATTGTAAGATTCGTAGTGACAAGCGATTCGCGAGCACAGGACGTGGCTTGCTGGTTTCCCTCCCACACCCTTGGGTTCTGTTACTGATTATTTATTTATTTATTTGGCAGTACAAAGGATGGAACCCAGGGGGCATTCGACCTCCAAGTGACACCCCCAGTCCTATTTTTTTACTCTTTACTTGGAAGCAGGGTCTCACTGAGTTGCAGAGGGCCTCACTAAGTAGCTGAGGCTGGCCACGAACCACGATCCTCCTGTCTCAGCCTCCTGAGTGCTGGGATTCCAAGTGTGCGCCACCATGTCTGGCCTTGGCTTCCTTTTAAAACAGTGAAATATCAAGGCTGGAAGTTCAGAAATTATTTTTTAAGAACTAATCTACTCCCTTGAACATGGGGTTAATCCAGCACCAGGCAGAGCCCTAGCCGTGACCTCACCAACTTATGGCCTAATCACCTCTGAAGGGCTCCACCTCACCACGCTTTTTCAATGGCAGTTAAATTTCAGCATGAGTTTTGGAAGGATATTCAGAGCACACTGGTAACATAGCAAGAGATACCACATATATGTCGATTATTTTCACACGATTTTTTAAAAATGAAATCTCTTCCTGTCCTATTTTCTGGTTTTTAATGTGAATATATGGCCCATATGTGCCTCTATGACCACATAAAAGGGAAGATGACAGGCAGAGTCCACAGCCTGGCAGGGCTTCATGGACAGGTCTGGTTGAACCCAGATACACAGCAACAACCAGGTCGTACAGCCCTGCCCTCCTGGTCCCGAGGCCTGCTGCTTGTGAGAGGGCTGAGGCTCTCAATGCCTGGCCCTCTCTGCCTCCATTGTGGGGGCGCTGAACACCTGGCCCCCAGGTCTCCGTGAAATAATGGTTGGTAGTAATCACGGGGCAAGGCACCATGCCTGTGTACATAGTAGACGTCTTCTTACTGTCTTACACGAAACGTTACATGGTTTAAAACTCATTTACAAGAGCTGGTTTTGAAAGTTCTTTATCCGAGCATGCCTCACACTGGAGAGCCTGTGTGGGTAACCTGTGGGCGCAGTTGTAGGGTCTGTTGTGGGGCTGTGTGATGGTCCAGGTGCTGAGGGAGGAGGCGTGGGCAGCTCCTTTGGGCTGGGGGCTATGTCACTGCACATCGGGTCCCCGGCACTCAGGCCCCAGTGCTGGTTAGCTCACTGGGACCAGAGAATTTACTTGCCGGCAACTGGAAAATCAAACTTCCTCTCCTAAAGGATGTGTAAGACTTTGTAGTGGGCGAAGTCTGAGCTGGCCTCCAGCCACCCCTCCCCTCCGGTATGGTCTGTGCCACGTAGCTCCCCTGGAAAGAACTTACTGGGACAAAATGGGCAGGCTGCTTCTTCCTTCTGGATGGGCACTTGCTGTCTCCCACTGGCCTAGAGGTCAGCAGCCACCATGTCAAGGCCCAGTGGAGGGGAGGCTACCAGGAGCTGAGTAGCCACCTGGGGCTCAGGCCAGCCACAGAGAACCAAGGAAGGGGTCTGCCCAGGGATGCCCCTCCTGGCCGGCACTCTGACTGCAGCCTTGGGGGCCCCTCGGAGCCCACACAGTTCCCTCCCCACAGCAACGGTGACACTGAATTTTGCAGTCACTACATCTTGGGATGCGAGATGTAGTGCAACATGTCGTCTTTGTCCATTTTTCCACTGCCATAACAATGCCACTGTTCAGTCAGTCTTCTTGCAGCTGTAATAAAAGATTGACTATATAGCTTAAAGGAAAGAAGATTGATTTTCTTAGGGTTTTAGATTGGTCCGTGTGAGGCCGGGGACCACAGATCCCAGGGCATGGCAGACATGGGAGGTGTTGGGAGAGAGCGCACATGGCTGTGCTCCTCATATCATGGAGGCCAGAAGAGAAAGAGAGAGAGAGTGCACGCAGGGGGCGGAGGGACACGTTTAGTCCTTAGGCCTCACCCCAGGGACGCACCTCTAGCCACACCCTACCAGGTACCACCCAGGCAAATCCATTGCGATGGATGCATCCACCCCGAGACTTGATTACATCAGCCCAAACACCAGCTTGGGAGCTCTCCCAGGGCCAGCCTATATCCAACCGTAACCGCCGCGCACCAGGTCATTTCAAACGATGGGAGTTTATTTGGCACACAGTCTTGAGGCTCGGAGTCCAAGATCGAGGGGCCGCATCGAGTGGGGGCTTGCTTGCTACAAGATAGCATGGGGGAAGGTGTCCTCTGGGGGTGAAGGGGTGGAGGCTAAACTCATCTTTTTTTTTTTTTTTTTTTTCTGTCCCGGGGATGGAATCCAGAGGCATTTTACCTCCGAGCTACATCCCCAGTCCTATTTTTTATTCTTTTATTTTGAAACAGGGTCTCACTGAGTTGCAAAGGGCCTCACTAAGTAGCTGAGGCTGTCCGCGAACCGCGATCCTCCTGTCTCAGCCTCCCGAATGCTGGGGTGACAAGCGTGCGCCACCACGTAAATTCATCTTTTTTATAACAAACCTGTTCTCACGAAAACTAACCTACTCCCTTGATAATGGAGTTGATCCACACAAGAGGCCAGAGCCCTCACCGGGATAATCACCCAGTGACCCAGCTACCTTGTAAAAGTCCCAGCTCTCCACATTTTTACATACGAGTTAAATTCCAACTTGAGTTTTGGAAGTTCAGGGCATAGTATCTCTTATACAGTGTCTAAATCACGTTACCCTCACACGGTTTAAGAAAGAGCCGAATAATTCTAGGCTTCTTTTGTATTAACCTTAAGTGGATGTTAGCCTCATGTGGGATAATAATCACCATCATCTTCTTCAGTAGTGTTTAAATTTTATGGCAGTTTCTTTATGAAATTTTGATATGACGACATGCGCTTTTTAACTCCGGGGTTCTGTTCCTTCCTAAAAATATCACTTTGAAAGAGCTGACGATCTTTCTCAAATTAGAAGTTAACATTTGTGAGCTTTGCTTCTTGTATCTTACTTAGGGTATTTCATAGGAAAAAAAAAGGGGGAGATGTTTTTAATTAGAGGAGCATTTAAATGAAGAATGAGACATCGCATCAGTTCTGTGCTGGTGATAATGAGGAGACAGGACAGCTGGCCGCGCAGGAAGGCGCAGACGGGCAAGGAGCCCCCTCTTCTTCCTGATGACGGTTGCATGAAGTATGCATCTGTCAAGACTTCTCACATGCACCCTTGAAATGCAAGCAATTTATCACACATCGATTACGCCTCGGTAAAGCTGTTACAAGTCCATCACACTGACAGCAGTATATCAGCAAACGCCGCTGCTTTCATTCTTAAATCAGCATGTTCTCCTGTCGCACCAGACACCAAAACCCAATGCTCAGCCCTCAGCCTTGTTCCCAGGCTCCCATCCCTGCTCAGGGTATCAAAAAACATCCATTTGCCAGTTACAGGGAACTCTGTCTCTTCTGGTTTAAAAGAGTCTCTTTCAGATCAACCATCTCTTTTAAGTGAGTTTGGATTCGTCCCAGGAATCTTACCCTATTTCACTTTTCCTGTGGCATCTGACTACAGACAGAGGTTAGGAATCCTTACTCATCAGCTGCAGCTGGGGTGGAGAGTGACCAGGCACATTCAGACAGACGTGGGCTAACAGCAGGGACATTTTTGGAGAAATGTGTCATTGGGAGAGTTTGTTGTTGTTGAACACCATAGTCTCTACAAACACCTGGAGAGCACAGCCCTCTACCCACCTGGGCTATATGGTATATATGGTGTAGCCTGTGGCTCCTGGAACCACAGGAGACAAAATAATACAGGATTAAGTCAAGCCCGGGAGAAAGGGATGCAATCAAGAGAGAAAATGTACACAGGATGTGAGAGTAGACTCCTTTACTGGAAACCATTTTATAACTAAAAAGAGTAGGTTCTGGAATAATGGTAAAAAAAATTATAGTAAGTACATAAACCAACAACATGGTCATTTATCACTACCAAGTGCCCTGTACTGTACGTGTGTGTGCGTGTGTGTGTGCTGCTCGTTTGTAAGTCTGGCAGTGTGGGGGTTGTTTACACCAGCACCCCCACAAGCACACTAGGGAGGTGTGGCACTATGGCTTCTCTGTGGCCAGCGTCACTAGGCGATATGATCTTATCATCTGACTTACATGTGGTTTATTGTTGACCAGAACGTTGGACTATACTGTTTCTGTGCCCCGGCCGGCTCTACAGGAGTGCGGCGTAGCTTGTCTGCCTCTGTGTACCTGTCTCCAGGGGCTTCCTTCTGCATTCCACGGTGCCTGCCCTGGACTCCCATCACCGTGCGCCTTCGGTTCTGTCAGAGCCCGTTTAGCTGGTTCTTGGGCCACCATCACTTCCCCTGTGAGCACAGGTGGTGCCTCTCTTCCTCCGCATTTTTACTGCTGTGACCTGACAGGAACGACTCAGAGGAGGAGAGGAGAATGTGGCTCACTGTGTCAGAGGTTCAGTTCATGGCTGGCCAGCTCCAAAGCAGAAACATCATGGCGGCCTGGCACGGTGGAGGAGAGCTGCTCAACTCACAGCCGCTGGAAGCAGGGAGCAAGCGAGAGGAAGAGACGGGAACAGAGAGCGTGAGACGGGAACAGAGAGCGTCCCCAGGCCTCATCCCCCTGACCCACCTCCCCCAGCCACACCCTACCTGCTGACAGTTACCACCTAGCAAGACCATTCAGATTATCAACCCATCAGTGGATTTATCCTGAGGACCTTACAGCCCTGGTTCAACTTTTTCACCACAGAACATTTCTGCAGTGTCAACACATGAGCTTTTCTGAGGGGCACTTCATAGCCAACCAGAAGAGTGCCCCACCCAGGCCCCAGGGGACTACACAGCAGGTCCTTGGTACCCTCCGCCCCACACTGTGCCACGCGGGCAGGAAACGGGTGTGCACAGGTTCTCCTCAGCTTCACAGGTTCTCCTGGGCACTCTGGGGCTTATCCTGGCATCTTCGACTGAGGCCCTTAGAGGGTGGGCTCCAGGACTCAGTGGGCATCCTCTCTCAGCCCCCTCTGATCTTCCTCTCCGCCACACTTTGTTCAAGGTGTGGGGCACAGGAACCCTCCCGCCTGCCTCCTCCCGAATCCTCCACCCTCCTCCAGGGCTCAGAAGCCACTTCCCTCTCAGGAGCAGTGGATGTGGAGACCTCAGTGTATCGGCCGCCATTTCTCCTTCCACATTATTGGCTTCCGCTTCCTCACCTGCACCTCTCCTGTATGAACCTCGACACCCTCAGCGCTGCCCCCGGGACTGAGAAGAGAGTGCTGTGCAAACCTCACAGGGCAGCTGTGGCCGGGCAAGCAGACGGCATTGCGGTTCTTCATTCTTAACTGTGTCTGGAGAAAACACACTCAAGAAGCTTTTGTATAACTGTAGTTGTGGAAATATATACAGAAAGGCATGTGTCGGAAAAATAGAGTCTTCCAAGTAAGTCACTCTGACTCATTGGAACCTCTAGTTTTGTAGTTAATGGGGATCCTGTACCCTGTGTTCAGGAACTTTTGTTATCAGGGACTCAGCCTCTTTTCTCTCGTGTCAAGAGAATAGATATTCAAAATTAGGTTTTCTATAAACAAAATGATTCTTTACATTCACACAGACAATATTTTTTGTGGTACTGGGGATGGAACCCAGGGGCTTTGTGCCTCTGAGCTACACCCCCAGCCCTATTTTTTATTCTTTATTTTGAAACAGGGTCTCACTGAGTTGCGAAGGGCCTCGCTAAGTAGCGGAGGCTGGCCGCGAACCGTGATCCTCCGGTCTCCACCTCCCAAATGCTGGGACTACAAGCGTGCACCACCACGCCGTCCTGCATAGACATTTTTAAGTCCCATTTATTTATTGAGTGACAAAAGCAAGTTGAAAGTACTACTTAAAATTATAATCCCAAATAAATTAAAATATAAATATACATAATATACATATACAGTAAGCTCCCTTATCTGCAGGGATACATTTCATAAGCCTCAGTGGGTGCCTGAAACATATTACTGAGCCTTTTATTCTATATGCACATAATTGTATAAAAGTTTGAAAATAATAAGTTAGAATAACTATAATAGTGCCCTGCAACAGAATTGCCAGTATTATTACTCTTGTATTTGTGTGTGTGTGTGTGTGTGTGTGTGTGTGTGTGTGTGTGTGTGTTACTGGGTTCCAGGGCCATTCGACCTCTGAGCGACACCCCCGCCCCTATTTTTTATTCTTTATTTTGAAACCATGTCTCACTGAGTTGCAGAGGGCCTCATTAAGTAGCTGAGGCTACCTGCGAACCGCCGTCCTCCCATCTCGGCCTCCCGAATGCTGGGATGACAAGCGTGCGCCACCACGCCCGGCTTTTACTCTTGTATTTTAGAGCCATCATCAAGTGAAATAAGAGTTACTTGAATGCAAGCACTGCGATGATGCAAGTGTCAGTCTGACAACGGAAACCAACTACATGACTGCCGGGCGGGGGCCGTATACAGCGTGGATACGCTGCACACGGGGAGATTCGCATCCCGGTTGGGACAGAGCGTAGCACAACATTTCATCATGCTACTGGGATGGCATTCAGAATGTTCAAAACTCATGAGTTGCTTATTTCTGGAATCTTGCACGTAATATTTTCAGACCACAGTAGACAGCGAGTAACTGAAACCAAAACCACAGGAAGCAAAGCTGCAGATAAGAGGGCACTACTGTATTCAGAAACACATTTAACTTATTAAATGTGTGTTTGCACACACACAGAAGACTTCTGGAAGGATGCACTGGGGGCTACCTCTGGGACCCAGGGAGTGGAGCCACGTTTTATTTTACATTCCTCTGTACTGTCAGAAGTTTTTGTTTGTTTCAACGACTCTTTTAGAACAAAAAAATCCTAGTTAAAATATATGTTTTTTAAAAAGTAATTGGTCTGGGTTGATTTTAAAATCACGCTGGTTTTAGAGAAGTACATTAACACCCTTTCCTAACAGTCTCAGAACCGTCTTCTTGATACAGGCATCGGTAGGCAGGGGGCCAGCAGTTAATGTGAGCTGTTTTTCCCACCTGAGGTTTTGGGGTGGGAGAGATGGGGGTGTGCCCTGGCTGTCATCTTGGGAGCACCCCAGTTGTTCCAGGGTTTATGGGGCTTCCTTTGAAGGCGCAGCTGGCCAGTCCCTGGAGGACGCTTCCTGCCGACGTTACTGACCCGACGGGCTAGAGGCCAGTTCAAGGCGTCCTCATGGGTACCCTGTGCGGAATTCACAAAGACACAAATATTCCTCATTTTGAAGTCACGTAAGGTCGCGGGCGAATTTATTTTCATAATTGGATTACATTTATCTCATTGACTTTGATAAAAAAAATCCTCCTCTTTGCTTTTTTAAGTCAAAGGCAAATAAAAAGCAAATATTGTCTTTGGAAACATGAGACGTGATCCGTCTTCAGGATAAATTCCAGTCAGACACACACGGACAACTCGAGAAATTCGAAGCAAAGACTAGAAATATACACTGCCACCTCGAGTCCTTGTTCTCAGCCCCTTCACGCAGGCAGTTGCCAAAAGGGTTCTTTGTGGGGTTTTATTGTTTGTTTTGTTTTTTGTGGTACTGGGGATGGAACCCAGGGGCATTCTACCTCTGAGCTATACTACCGGCCCTATATTTTATTCTTTATTTTGAAAGAGGGTCTCACTGAGTTGCAAAGGGCCTCGCTAAGTAGCTGAGACTGTCCACAAACCATGATCCTCCTGTCTCAACCTCCCAAATCTGGGATTATAAACCTGCGCCACCACACCCGGTTTTCTTTGTTGGGTGTGTGTGTGTGTGTGTGTGTGTGTGTGTGTGTGTGTTACCAGGGTGGAACCCAGGGGCTTTTTCTACCTTTGGGCTGCACTCCCAGACCTATTTTATATTTTATTTGGAAACAGGGTCTCACTAAGTTGCTGAGAGCCTCACTAAGTAGTGGAGGCTGGCTTTGAACCTGTGTAATCCTCCTGTCTCAGCCTCTCAAGGGCTGAGATTACAAGCGTGTGCCACCATGCCCAGCTTCTTTGTGGTTTTTGTTGTTGTTGTTGTTGTTGTTGTTGTTGTTATTGTTGTTGTTGTTGTTGTTGTTTGGTTTGGTTTTTTGGTGGTACTGGGGTTCCTGGAAATCCTTCTACCTCCGGGCTACACTCCCAGACCTATTTTATACTTTTTATTTGGAAACAGGGTCTCTTAAACCAGCACGGCTGGCTTTGAACCTGTGCGATCCTCCTGTCTCTGCCTCCCAAGTGCAGGAATTACAAGCATGCACCACCACACCCGGCTTCTGTGTGGTTTTTAAAAGTTATTTATTTATTTTTATTTCTTTTTAATTTTTTGCAGTACTAGGGATGGAACCCAGGGGCATTCCACCTCCAAGCTCCACCCCCAGCCCTGTTTTTTATTCTTTATTTCGAAACGGTCTCACTGAGTTTCAAAGGGCCTCACTAAGTAGCCAAGCCTGGCCGTGAACCATGATCCTCCTGTCCCAGCCTCCCAAATGCTGGGAATTACAAGTGTGCGTCACCATGCCTGGCTCAAAAGTCAATTTTTAAATTACTCTAAATGAAGTATTTTTTCTGATGTTAAAAGTAATGTGCACTCATTGTAAAAAAAAAAAAAAAACACCCTTTGTGATATAGTTTAAAGAACAAAATTCCCATCAGCTCTAATTTCCACATGTGGATATGGCCACTGTGAAAATTTGGGGAAAATTTTCTTCTAGTCCTTTTCTCTCATCTATACATTTTAATAACAGTTTTATAATTTTTTTCTAATACAGCTTTAACAGTGTACTTTCCCTTGCCCTTCAGATCTAAAAGATTATATTTTTTTCAAAAAATGATTTTTGACGATTACTTAAGTTTGTTTACGTGGAAACGCCAGTAGTGAGTTGATTATGAGACCTTTAGTATTTCACCAAGTTGATAAGAGAAAAATGCTATCTCGCTCTTCTTTTAATGTGCGTTCATTTTATCCCTGGGGGCAAAGAGTCCTTTGGGTTTTGGTCAGCAACCTTTCTCCACCTGTCAACTGACTTGTTCACCCACTTTGAGGCAGATTAGTGCCATAGTGCCTTCTTAGTTACCATTCGCCTCTTAACATCTAACTGGCCAAGAGGAAAGCTTAGAGAGAAAGAGAAAGAGAGGGAGAGAAAAGACCTGGCCCTCAGCACCACTGCCTTGGTGACCCGCTGCATCAGCTACTCTGGAGGCTAAGGCAGGAGGATCACAAGTTTGAGGCCAGCTCGGGCAACTTAGCCAGACTTTGTCTCAAAATAAAAATTTACAAATGACATGATTTTGTTCTTCTTTATAGCTGAATAGATTCCATTGTGTGTATTTCCCATAACTTTGCAAACCATTCATCTGTTGATGGTGGTCTGGGTTGGTTCCATATTTTGGCTATTACAAATTGTGCTGCTATGAACATAGGTATGCATATGTTGCTGTAGTTCCCTGAATTCAACCCCTTTGGAAAGATACCCAGGAGTGGTAGAGCTGGATCATATGGTGGATCTGTTCCCACCTTTCTTAGGAATCTCCACACAGATCTCCATAGTGGCTGAACTAGTTTGCATTCCCACCAACAGTGTAAAAGAGTTCCTCTTTCCCCACATCCTCGCCAGCATATGTTGTTGTTTGATTTCTTTATGCTTGCCACTCTGACTGGGGTTAGATGGAATCTCAGTGTAGTTTTGATTTGCATCTCCCTGATGGCCAGTGATGAAGAACATCTTTTCATGAATCTATTGGCCCTTTGTATCTCCTCTTTTGTAAAGTGTCTATTCATTTCAGCTATAAAGAAGAACAAAATCACGTCATTTGTAAGAAGATGGAAAGGGCTGGAAGGCATTATATTAAGTGAGATCAGCCAAACACAGAAAGAGAAGGGACATCTATTTCCTCTAATATGCCCAAACGAGTGAGCATTGGGGATACAGAGGGACTCCAGATAATGGAAGGGAAATCTCAGCAAAGTTTAAATGGAAAACTAAGAGAGGAAGGAGGCTGAACTTGATTGATGAGCGGCTATTTCCAAATAGGTGTAAAAGTACGAATATAGCAAGGTTAGCCTGGGTATTAAGTATCGGGAGGGAAGAAGGGAAACGAGGGCAGGGAGAGGGCACCAAATACAGATTAAATGTATAACATTTACTTTCAATAAAATAAATTTAAAAATAAATAAACAAATAAATAAATAAAATAAAAATGAAAATTTAAAAAGGGCCAGACGGGTAGCCGGTCTCCTGCGATACCCACGGTCCCTGCCAGAAGCTTGCCTGGGGGTCAAGCATGCCCACGTGAAATGCTTGGCCCCCACAAATCACTTGTTGACATTGTGTATTTCATATGGATTTGTCACTTTTTGTTTTGTTTTGCAAGGCCTCCTGACTGCCAGGCAAGTGCTGTACCACTCACCTACATGTCTGGCCCTTCTTAAGTTTTTATTTTGAGACAGCGTCTGGCTAAGTCACCCAGGCTGGCCTCAAACGTGTGATCCTTCTGCCTTAGCCTCCAGAGTAGCTGAGATTAGAGAGACATGTACCACCATGCTAGGCCTATTTTTTGCTTTGAATGTTTTTTCCTGTAAACATTATTTTCTACTTGTATAGTCTTTTCTTTTTTTAATTGAGGCAGGGGAATCATACATCGTAATGAAGTACAGGATGGCGGAGGCAGACAAGCGGACATCACTGGTTTACCCTTCCCCAGTCCCCACCCACCCCTCCCCCTCCCTCCTTCTCATGTTCGGCTCAGTGATTGACTTTGATATATTTTCAAATGTACATCATGTGTATTAGGGGGCTTCTCTCTTGTCCCCTCCATTAGGTCACCTTTTTCACTCATCTAAAGTTTCTCCTTTTTTTTAGGGTCCCTCTTATGACCCCTTTCTCCCTAGCTTCCACATATTAGGGAGAGCGTCCGATTTCTACCTTTTGTGACCGACTAATCTCACTTAGCATAATGTCCTCCAGTCCCATTCATTTCCCTGTAAATGACATAATTTTGTTCTTCTTTATGGCTGAGTAAAATTCCATCGTGTACGTATCCCACAGTTTTGTAATCCATTCATCTGTTCATGGACATCTTGGCTGGTTCCATAGTTTGGCTATGGTGAATTGTGCAGCTATGAACATAGATACACATGCATTAGTTTGATAGTTTGGTTTCCTTTCTTTTGGGTAGATACCCAGAAGTGGTATTGCTGGATCAAATGGTAGGTTCATTCCCACTCTTCTGAGGATTCTCCACACTGTTTTCCAAAGTGGTTGCACTAATTTGCAGTCCCACCAAAAATGTATCAGAGTTCTGAGCCCCATCTCATGAGCTCTCCAGTGAGTCCTGGAGGTTCCCTGTGGATTCCCTGGGGTTTCCTTGTATATCCAGGGTCATGTAACGTCACTGCTGACACTCTCTGTTCTGTCTCCTTCCTGCCCAGGAGGGCAAACGGAGGCTCCACCTGTCAGCCAGGGCCCCTCTCCTGTCTCCCCTCGAGGTCCTTCCTCTGCTTCACGCGTATACTGCAGGGCCTAGAAACTTCTAGAAGGTGTGACAGTTGTGTGTATTGACCTTACCACAGCATGAACTGTGGGAAACAGGGATTCCTTGTCCAAGACCTCAAGTTTGGAAATGTAATTTCAGTTGGTCAAGCAAATATGGACTTCCTCAGCTGTACCCTGGCTCTGTGCAGCCTCCAGAATCCTCACTCAGATGTGGGACTCTTCCCTGTGACTCCCCCCACCAAGCCTCCTTTGCAACTGGAACCATTTTGACAGTCGCATCCAGTGATAAAAGTAACTATAGAAACTAATATGCTTTGAAGACTTGTGCTACGCCAGGGATCCCCAGGGCTGTGTGCACGGGCTCATCTGACCCTCGTGTGAGCTTCCTCGAGCTCCTGTCAAAGTCACCCCAACCTTGGGGGCTTCAGACAATAGAAATGGATTTCCCCACCATCTGTCTGGAGGTCAGAAGTCCGGTCAGGGTGTTGGCAGGCTGCGGTCTCTCTCCGGAAGCTCCAGGGGAGAATCCACACCTCTTCTTTCAGCCTCTTGGGGCTGCTGGTATTTCTCCAGTCTTGCGTCTACATCACTCAACCTGTCCTGTGGTTTTCTCACCTTCTTCTCTGCACATGTCTACTCTCCCTCAGCCTCTCTCTTATAGGATATTTACGATAGCATCTGGGGAACTCCCAGCTAATCCAGGACAATCCCATGATCCTTAATTTAATAGCATCGGCAAAGATCCGTTTTCTATATAAGGTACCACTCACAGGCTCCGGAGGTCAGGACTCAGTATCTCTGGGGACCATGGTTCAGCCCACCACGCCCTTGAACAACCTGTGAGATGGACATGGCCACCCCTTTAGTCATCAGGCGCCTTCGAGAAGGACAGAACCACAGGAGTTTGGGTTAGCCAGGGCCAGTGCTGTCCAGCAGGACTTTCACGGGGAGGGAAGTGTTCTGGATTTTCTCTGTCCAGTACAGCGGCCACTTCCACTTGTGGCTGTCAGACATTTGAAAGATGGCTTGGGTGACATGTGGGTTTTTAATTACAGCCCATCCTTGACTTAGGAAGTTTTGACTTCTGAGTTTTCAACTTTACAATGACACAAAAGAAACATGGATCCAATGGAAACCACGCATAGACTTTTCCCAGGCTGGAAGTAAGCAGCCCAGCCCGCTCTGGCCATGCTGGGCAGCGGCTTCCGTTGGCCCCACGAGGACAAGGGGCCAGCGATGTCATTTAGTGTCATCTGAGTTTCAGGGTCCATCAGTAAACTTCATTTGAAAGTGTCATAAAGGGTCTTAGCCATAACCTCACCTAACCTCATGGGGTATGGAAGAGAACCCCAAAGCCCAGATGAACTCATGACTGCCGCTGTCAGGGGGATGCTGGGCTTTTGTCCCTGAAGCCGCAATGGCCTCGGCCTCCGGGGTTGGTTAGAACCACCTGGGGGCCATCATTGCAGGAAATCCCCACTGACCCCAGGCCCTGTGGCCTTTCCAAACACGAACCCCAGTCATCCTGTTTGGAGCCTTGCTACCCCTGTGCCCCCTACAGTTTCTTGCTTAATTGTCAAAAATGTGCCCAGCCTCCTGAGCACCCCTCAACCCAGAGAGAAGTAGGCTTATCACACCAGGTCAGCCCGGTGGTCTTTCCAGTCAGATTTTATCAGGCTATTTTTAGTCCATTAATCTGCAGGGATCTGAAAGTGATGTTAATGGGCAGCCATATTCCACTTCCCACAGCAGCACAGGATGGGTCAGAAGAGAGGGTTAATGGGAAAGACTCGGGCCCTGGACTTCCTCGGCCCAGCAGCATGGTCTGGCCTTTAATCTTGATACAAGTGTATGTCTGGCCCGGCGTGTCTACGGTAAAGAGATGTGTTGAAAACGCCACACACACACACACACACACACACACACACACACACACGTCCTGGAGCCGGGCTGCCCGGGTTCAGATCCCAGCTCTACCACATACAGACTGTGACCTCAGCCTCCTTCTCAACTTAGAGTGGAGGTGTGGTGTTAATAGGACTTACCTCTTAGACAGGATGGCAGAGTAATAAACACAAAGGGAGATTAAGTAACATTTATTAACATAGATTTATTTATTTATAGTGTTAATATACTTATTTGTTTAACTCTATATTCATCTGTATCAATAGAGTTTAATAAATACAAAGCCACCTCAGCAATGTGTGGCCCAGGATGTGCCCTCAGCAATTATTTGAAACTCATTGGAAGGCATCAGATTTGCAGCCTGGAAGGTCGGCCAGGCCTGGGTCCCCTGTGTGCTCACTCTGGGGTCCGGCCTTGCCATTGCAGCCGCAGGCGTGGCCCCTGTGGCCCCCGGGTCACATGCTGCTGGCCAGCCCGGGACTGACTCACCGCGGTGGTGGGGCAGGCCCACACACAGAACCCAGTGTGGAATGGGTCGGGTCCCTGGGCGGAGCAGCCTGCCTCGGGACACCCCCAAATGAGCCCAGTTCTTCTGGCCCAAGTCTTGGAATGCTCTACTAACCTTTCTTCATTTCTAAAACAGAAGTGTAATTCAAGCGCAGCCCTGCTTCCTCTCCCCTGCCCTCCTTGGCGAGCAGCTCTGTGAATGAAGCGCTGTCGTGTCGAGGCTGTGGCACCTGGGAGGCCACAGGCTCCTGGTCTCTGGCCCCCTCATGCAGTGTCCAGTGAGCCCCCAAACTGACCACCATCAGGTAGAGCGCAGCCACGCTCCCACCCCGCGGCTTCGGCCAGGGAACAGCTCTGCCGAGGCTGATGCCTCTGTGGTGCCAGGCAGAGCTTCAGTGTCTCCGCCAGCCTGAAGGAGTGGAGGTCTGCCCTCTGCCTTCCTCTCTCCTTGGCAGCCACGGAGCCCCAGGCGGTACAGCAGCTCCCACCGCCAGCCAAGCCCTAAGCAGCCGCTCCTTCCTTTCAAGGGAACCCGATGTCTCGTTGCTGCCCTGCCAGCAAGAGGTCTAGATGTAGTGAGACTCAGCAACCTAGCAGGACCCTGTTTCAAAACAAAAAAATAGTTAAAAGGCTGGGGGTGTAGCCCAGAAGCAAAGTGCTGCTGGGTTCAATCCCTTCTGTCACACACACACACACACACACACACACACACACACACACACACCAAAACAACAACATAAAAACCAACAGCACACAAAACCAGAGGGTCCACCCCCCAGGTTTCCAGGGGTCCTCCGTGGAACTCAAGGCTTGGAAGTGCTGCGGGGCTTTCTCGGCAGTCATGGCTCCCAAGAGGCAAGGCTGGAACTCACACGGAGGTCTGGATCCCACACAGGAGTGAGTCTCTTCCTCCTGCGGGTTCCGTGTCCCCAGCGTCCTGGACTCTGTGGTGCAGAGGAGTGATCGGTGCTCAGGACTACTTTGTAGAAAGTGATGGTTGATGCCCAAGACGCGGGGGCTCATTAGGTGCCACCTGGACCTGGCTCCTTCCTAGTTCCTCATCCCCTCCTTTCCCCAACTTCAGCATCTCCGTGCAGAGCATGCAATGGCTCTGCGTAGTTAAGAGAAAGAGGGAATCAGAAATCAAAGAGAGGGCTGGAGAGAAGACAACTCATTGGCTTTGAGAAAGCTGGCCCGTGGCTTGTCCCACTTACTCTAGACATGACATTGTGGACCCGGGAGGTCAGGCAACCTGGCTAAAAGCCCTCATGGTGACCGGTGGATTGAGCTTAAGACTGGGTGAGTGGAGACTTGTTTCAACAGGAGAGCACTGTGCCACACCATGGCTCTCCTGGGAGAGCTCAGAGTAGCTCTTTCTGTGGACTTTCAAGGACATGAACAAAAGAAGCCACCACAATGTCCCGATAGCTGTCTTCTGGATGGTGGGCTCGTGGCTGTATTTATTCTTCATCTTTATTTTTAGTTTCATTAGTACATTGTAATTGTACATCTTGTGAGGTTCAGTGTCACACACACACACGCATGTGGGTCTTGGGGTGTTTCCCTGCAGGTCCCACCTGCCGCTCCCCGGGCACAGCGGTGAGACTGGTGGCGGCCCTTCAGGCCTGGGCACGGCGCAGCTTGGCCTGACTCTTCCTTCAGCTCTTCCCTCTCCCCTCCGCCTCCCTTCCTCTCTGCCCTGGCACTGTCCTCCCGCTCCTTCTCCACAACTATCTAAAATACTTTTATTTTCTCTCTGCTCTCTAGTTTTCATAAATGAGAGGAAAACATTTGACCCTTGACTGGCTCATCTCACTCAGTATAACTAGTTCTATCCACATTCCTGGAAAATAACCTCGTTTTGTTGATCTCCAGAGCTAAGTCAACTTCCGCGGCGTGTCTACACCACACTGTCATTATCCACTCACCTGTTGATGGGCACCTGGGGTGATTCCATAATTTGGCCGTCGTGAACTGTGCCGCTATAAATATGGGTGTACATGTCTCACCATAGTATTCTGACTTCAGTTCTTTTGGAAAGATACAGAGGCATGGTATAGCTGGGTCATACGGTGGTTCCATTCTTAGTTTTTTGAGGAATCTCCATACTGATCTCCCTAGTGAATATACTAATTTGCAGTCCCACCAACAGTGTATAAGAGTCGATAGCCGGGCATGGTGGTGCATGCTTGTAATCCCTGTACTTGCGAGGCTGTGATGCAAAGGTTGCAGGTTTGTGGTTGGCCTCAGCTACTTGTGAGGCCCTCGGAAACTTAGTGGGACCCTGTTTCTAAATAAATAATAAAAATTCAGGCTGAGAGTGGAGCTCAGAGGTAGAATGCTCTTGAGTTCAATCTCCAGTACTACACACACACACACACACACACACACACACAAAATTTTCTCTCTCTAAATAAATAACAAAAATAAGAGTTGATGAACACAGATGCAAACATTCTCAATAATTACTAGAGATGTAAACATCTTCTTAATAAATACTAGTGATTTGCATTCAAAATCTCATCAAGAAAATTTTACACCATGACAAGTTGGTTTCATTCCGGAGATGCAAGGGTGGTTCAGCAACACAAGTCATAAATGTCGTTCAGCACACAACTAGAGCTAAGGATAAAAATCATACAATCATCTCCACAGATGCAGAAAAAGCATTTGACAAAAACCCAACACTCATTCAGTTAAAAACACTGCGAAATTAGGGATAGGAAAAAACTATCTCAACACCGCAAAGGCCTCTGTGAGAAACCCAAAGCGAGGATCATACTGAACGCAGAAAAACAGAACGAAGAAACCAGGAACAAGACAGCGATGCCCATGATCACCGCTCCTTGCCAATATAGTACTCGAAATTCTCACCAGACCAACAGGAAAAGAAGGACATTAAAGGGAGACAAATAGTGAAAGAAGAACGGAAATGATCTCTGTCTGCAGACTGTGTGATCCTGTGCTTAGGAGATCCGAAAACCGGAAGCCTTCTAGAGCCGATAAATTCAGCCAAGTAGCCATATGCAAAATAAACTTACAAAAATCACTAGCTGGGCCAGGCATAGTGGTGCACGCTTGTAATCCCAGCATTCAGGAGGCTGAGACAGGAGGGTCATGGTTCACAGACAGCCTCAGCTACCTAGTGAGGCCCTTTGTGACTCAGTGAGACCCTGTTTCAAAAGAAAGAATAAACAACAGGGCTGAGGATGCCACTTGAAGGTAGAATGAACGCCCCTGGGTTCTATCCCCCGTTTAAAAGAAATCCCTAGCTATTCTTTTTCTTTGTTTCACATTGTCTGCATGAATTGTTTTCAGGGTGGAAAAAAAAAGGTTTAGAAAGATGGGGGATGGCCACGCTCAGAGAGGTGAGTTAGGGTCTCATCACTGTGAATTTTTGTATAATTATATTTCCAGTACATTCTCAGAAGCAGCTGTGGTCAGTGGAGGAGGCATGAGCACGCATGCAGGTTACTCTTACGAGAAGACAAATAACTTCTTCCTTGCCATTTCTTTGGTGGAAATATATGGGGTTGAGCAGAGACTTCAGAAGGGCCGGCATTATCTACCAAGGCCTTGGGGACAGGTGCACAGTCTGCGTGCAATCGCATGTTTTGATGTCAGTTGTCATGGTGAATCAAATTAAGAACACCCAGCAGCTAGAGGCTCTCATGGTCCACCCAGGCGCCAGGTCTTGATGCAAGGCAGACACTGGGCTCTTTGGCTAATACAGAGAGGGGATCCCTTTTTAGATCCCATAGGCTGTTCCAGGCTAAAGTCCTGGGTCCCGCACATCCTCTACCTGAACAAGGTCCCAGGTGGTGCTGAGGTTGCAGGAGCTGCGTAGCCATGGACTACAGTCGCCGCCTCCCTCTGCGTGCCTGCTAGCCCAGGGAACCCCCTAAGGAGGGGCCAAGCACCACCCAATGCTGGAAATTAACCAGACGATGCCAGAAATGAGGAGGACTTAGCATCTATGGCATCTCTGCTGGCGTCTCAGAGCTGGGTGATTTTAGAGACATCTCCTTTACTGCTCTGAACCCTTCTTTGGAAACAAAACCTTTCAGTTTGCGGTAGCAAGCCCTTAGTTCTTTGTTCTGTGGTGACATATGGCAGTGTGTACATGTCGCTTTGGAAATAAAAGACCCTGCCTCTGTGTGTCCTAAATATGGTAATTATTCAACGCTTGATCAAATAACGCAGGGAGCGTCCCAGTTAGCCTTTCGCTCCTAATGTGGCCTTTTGTCCAACTCACTCTCCTTTCTGCTTATTAAATGTTCCCTGTTTTCAAAAATAGTACATGCTAAGTGAATTTAAAACACAAAGGACTGGAACCCATGTTATTGTAACCTTCCCCTCAGCCTGTTTCTCTAAGCTTTCTGGATCTGTGGGTCAGAAAAAGGAACTTTAGTTACACTGAAAGGAGGACAGGCTGCAGGAGGAAGGCAGCTGGGGTTGTGAGGACCCACAGGTCAGAGAGGGGAAGAGACGGGTGACTGACGAGGTCTTCAAACGGGAAAAACACCATCCTTCCTGAAGTGTCTACTCTTGCCTGGGGATTAATTTTTCTACACAAATAAATAGCTGAGATAGAAAGGTGAAGATAAAGCATATATATCATTTTCTCAAGAGAAGTGTAACCCAAACTAAACTAGGCAACCATGTACTGGGTCATCTGTTGTTTCTTTTAATGAAAATTCTAAAAGGGAGGCTGGGCACGGAGGCTCCTGTGCATTAAAGCACGCATAGAATCCAGGATAATACTTGCCATCCCACAAGGAAGCTTTGATCTGCAGTGATAACACCTAATGATATCCCACTAATAAGTAGAAACACCAGTGAATAAATCAGGTTTGTGATGTGCGCAGGGAGAGTGTGGGCTTTGCCCACCGCAGCATCTTCCCGTCCTTGGGGAACTGGGGTGCCCCTCGGTCTTCTACGGAGGGCCCTGTAATTAGGTCCATGTGCACTCAGTTGCCTTCATTGGGTGTCAATGAATTTATAGGCAGCAAGTGACACCTCGGGAGGCTTCTGTGCAGTGGCACAAGCTGCTTGCTTTAGAACACGGGGAGAATTTATGAACCTGCTGACGTTAATGGAGGTGGCTGGATGATGGGGGGGTGTCAGCCGGAAACCCCTCCATCCATATATTTTTCGTACTTGATGAAACACAGATAAATCTCCATCCTGTGAGTCTGAAACGGTGAGACGAGTTGAAGCTCACTGTTGGACCTCAGGGGGCAAATCTATCAATCGAGTAGTTCTGCTTCCTAAATCACCACAAACGCAGGCACTGGGCATTCTCACAGTTTGGTGAGAATTTTTGACAGTCTGCATCAATTTCAATAGGCCCTATCTTTACCAAATGCTTTACCCTACCTCCAGCTTCCTCAAATAGAATAGAATAGCTCCTCCCTAGGTGGAACCTATCTTTATTATAAAAGTACCATTAGTTACTGAAAAATTCTGTAAGACATTCACACACACACACACACACACACGCGCGCGTGCACACACACACCACTGGTCACATATAAATCATGATGGAGTTCTTGAGCTCAAAGGAAGTGTGGAAAGTGTCTAACAGGAAGCCAACACTTAAGTTTTACTAACTCAGCGGACAAACCCAGCTCCACCACACTGTTTTGCAGGGAGACGGACGGTCCCAGTTCACGTGGCGATGCTGGAATTTTGCTCCCCCTGCATAGCTCCCTAGTGGCAGCCGCCCCAGGTTTTGTCATTTCTAGTAAATTTCTGTTTTGTTATACATCTACTCTCCGGCATAAAGCCGTATTCACGGGGCCCGGATGGACACTGAGCTTCTCTTAGGAGTTTAGCTCAGCCCCGACCTGGAAACCCTTGGAAATAAGGCTGAGCTTGCGGGTTCTAGAGATACTTTTCCTGACTTTCACTTAGTCTGGGGCGACCCGCTGAGCCTCTCTTTCCTTTTCTGGAAAGTGTCAGTGACACTGAGTGTGCCTGGCTCACGCAATTGTTGGGAAGATTCTATGGGAAAATGATACAGGTTCTTAGTAAGGAGTGAATATGTTCTAATAGAAGGAAATTTTGTAGAAGCCACTGCCCTGGACCAGGGACATGGTCTTCACTAGCTACTCTGAGCTCCTCTCAGTACGTTCATGGCATCGTCCACCTCGCCAGCCAGTGTCCTGTCACTGAGACTGACTTCCGTTCCACCTCACAAGAGGCAGTGACCCCAAGAGACAAGGGTCCAGGGGCCACTTTGGGGTCCAGTTGACCCAAAGAGCCAGGGTCATCCTGTAAAAACCTGGATCACACTCCTGTGGCCCCTGGTGACACCAGCCTTCCCAGATACCTCCACTCCCAGAGGACCAGGACTCCCCACCGCTCCTCTGTGGGCTCTGGCGTGGAGAGGCACGTCCCTGGCTCCAGCTCTGAAGCTGCCCCCTTGGGTTCAATTCACTCTAGAAGCCACCGTAGGAGGGTGGGGCTGGCGTCCCATACTCATGTGGCCAAATCTCGTGTGTGTGTGTGTGTGTGTGTGTGTGTGTGTGTGTGTGCACATCTTTATTGAACCCAGGAGCATTCTACCTCCAAGCTACACCTCAGCCCTTTCTTTCTTTCTTTCTTTCTTTCTTTCTTTCTTTCTTTCTTTTTTTTTCTCCCTGAAAACAGGGTCTAACTGGGTCATTGACAGTTTAGATATGTTGCTGAGGCTGGCCTTAAACCTGTGGTCCTCCCATCTCAGCTTCCCAAGTATTGGGATTACAGGCATGAGCTGTCACACCCAACTACTATGTTGCTCAATCTTAATTCTGTGGTATAAAAACAATATAGATATAGATAAATAGATAGAGGTATAGATATAGTCGAGATTTTTTTTTTTCATTTGACTTGCTTTTGCTTTCATTTTTTTACCCCAAGTTGTTATTTTGGAAAACACTTTTAGATGTCCAAATGGTTCAGAATCACACCACAAGTGTTTATCCCATAAATAACTACATAAATAGTTAAATGGTAGGGAAAAATGAACATTAAAAGCCATATGACCACTTCGCTTCATGTAGAAAAAGTCATTTGATCGATTAAATGACTTATTTTAAAATTCAGAAATAAGAAAAGGCAATAGAATAAAAATACAATACAACTTTAGCATAATAAGACGTAAGCTCAACGGAGAGGGTTTTATGCCTCTGTCCACTGCTTCATGGTACACACTCAGTAAATATGTTTTGAATGAATGAACTAGATGAAGAATTGGGCCTCAAGCATCCTTTCCCACAGACGCCCACTGGGAGACGCCCTCCCAGGGAAGGCAAGGATGGTGCGTGCATCCCAGGGAAAGCAAGGATGGTGCGTGCAGCCTGGGTCCCTGCAGACAGTTCCCACGGCAATATAACTTAGTGCTCATAGGCTGATTTCTAAAGGAAATAACAGGGACAAACATTTTAAAGAAAGCGTATTTTTATATCAATGATATTTAGATATGTTAGTCCTGGTCCTCTGGGAGTGGAGGTGTCTGGGAAGCCTGGCATTGCCAAGGGCCACAGGAGCGTGATCCAGGTTTTTACAGGATGACCAGCTCTTTGGGTCAGTGATAGACTAAATAAATGATAGACTAAATAGACTAAGAGAAAATATCAGAGCTATATGAAAGTTTAAGAAGTAAATGAATGTTAAAATGAAGAAACAAAGCGCCCACTTGGATACACGGAGAGATGGGCCCTGTTTCTAGCCACATGGGAAAACCATAAATCTGCTCTGGATAATTTATAGAGAGATGCAATTTCAATTAAAATCCCAACAGGATTATTTATTGAACTTGAAAATATAATTATTAAAGTCATTAGGATTAAAATAAGAACAATAAGGGAAGACAAATGACACAGTGTTTTTAAGTGTATTATAAAGAAGGATAAGGTCAATGCATCATACTACCACGGGAGCGTACACATAGTTCAATGAAACAAAGTAGAGCCCAGGAGCTGACGGAAATGGATGGAGGTAAGCGATGTGTGATAGATGAAGCCCAAAGAGTAATCAGGATGAAGGAATACGGCTGCAGTAGCCAGAGGCTCTCATGGCCAAAGCCGACGAGCAGCGGAATGCATAGCAGTGTAACTCACTGGAAGGCCACGGTTTTCTAACAATAGAAACAAATATTTTAAGATAAAATGGGACTCATTTTCCTGTAGATATTGTGAGGTCTATTTGATAGTTAATCTGCAAAACTCTAAGGCCTAAGAGGAAACCAACCAAATAGGAGAAATTTGATTATAAATTATTTCACTTTGTTGCTTATTTAATTACAAGCACAATTCCTCTTTGCTATAGCAAAGAGAACAGTACTGAAATGGGTTAAGGGAATTAACAGTCTCCTGCAGGCCCGTGCCTACACCAGATGGAGGGTTTTCTCACCTGTCTCTGAGCACCTGCAGACATAGATACATACATATGAGCTTTCCTCCTATCTCCTTTTCTCTCAAACAACAGCAGAATAATGATCACATCTCCCTGCAGCCTGGTCTTTCCCCTTAAACACTCATTATTCTAGGAACTGACCAGAGTTTCCAAATGTATTTCCATCGCCCTCTGAGAAACTGGTTGGAGGAGAGGCTCTGGTGCACACCCAGTACATCTTCATTTTTCCTGTTTAAAATAATGAGACAAAAATCTCCTGCACAGGGTTTCCTGCACAGAATGTCTGATTTGCAAGAACAGGTTACTGCTGTTAGCAGAGATGCCCGTGGGCCATGAACGGAAGTGACTGGGATTGAATGGAGCGGCAGCCTGCACAGGTGTAGACAGGCTGGTCTAGGCCTGCCCCACAGCCTCCCTCCCTCCCGGAGCCCAGAGGAGCTCCCTGCCCCAGGAGTTGGTGCCTGCCCCCAACTATGGAGCTTGGGGGGGGGGGTGTCCTGCACAGGAGGAAACAGCAGGAACCTTGGCTGAGTCACCCAGATGCCAGACAACCTTTATCTGTGGCAGATAGACTTATGCAGAAACATCCCTGTACGTCCTCCTCTGGGGTTGGAGTGTGGCAGGTCTGCTGGCCCTGGCTCCGTGCTAGACTGGGGGCTGGTTTCCAGGGTCCCTTAGCATTCTTCTCTGAAGCTCAGGCAGGCTCAGGAGACCAGAGACAAGGACTAAAAGCTGCGTCGTGGGGCTGGGGACTTGGCTGGAGGCCAAGCAGGAATGCCAAAGTGAGAACAGGTGGGGCCAGGGAGGGCTGAGCCAGGGACTGGGGTGGCTGGGGTCCAAGGGCACGGCTTTGCACACCTGAAGCTGAGGAGGCGGTGTGAAGGGCTGTGGGTCCAGCCGAAGAGCCCAGGGGTCGGAGCTCAGTATCCTGGATGGTGCAGGTGGGAGGCATGCATTCTGAGTGAAGACCTGGGATTGACAGGTGAGCACAGGGACGGTCACTGTACAGCATGGCCCAGCCTCACAGCAGCTCAAATGCTCTGGCACCTGGGAACCAGCTTTCCAGCGAGTGAGGACTCCCAGGTGGCTCCTTGGTTCTGTAAGCCAGCCTGCCTGCCTGCCTGCCTTCCTTTCTTTAATATTTAGGGTTGGTTCAGACTGATAGGAAATGGCATTTGTTTTTGAAAAATATTAAATAATCTCTAACGTTTGATAGGTAAAACAGAATTTTCTCAATATCTTTAGGAAGTAGAATTAATGAATGACTTAAAGTAATCTGTCATTTGGAAAAAAATGAATACATGGTTTAATACAAATTAAGTATTGTCCCAAAAAGATGAGCGTGTGCTTTTTTAAAAAGCAGATGCTTTCCCTAATATGTGAGAGTTAGGGAGAAAAGAGAAGCAAACAAGACAACCTAAAGGAGGAGAAAGGAGGGGGAAGAGGAAAATCTCTAAAGCACACAATGTACTTAAACATATCGAAGTCAATCACCAAGCCAAGCAAGGGAGGGAGGGACGAGGAGGGAATGGGGTGGGATTTGGGTAGGGGTTAAATCAGCGATGAGTACATGTTTGTACACACAAGTTTTTTACCCCAATAAGTTGTATGAATATAATGCACCAATAAAAAATTTAAAAAAAAATAAAAATAAAATAAAATAAAAAAGCATCTCAAGCTGGGCGTGGTGGCACATGCTTCTAATCCCAGTACTTGGGAGGCTGAGGCAGGAGGATCCCAGGTTCTCAGTCAGCTACTTAGTGAGACTCTTTTTCAAAATAAAGAATAGCTGGGCTTGGTAGCACACACTTGTAATCCCAGCATTTGGGAGGCTGAGACAGGAGGATCGCAGTTTGCAGACAGCCTCAGCAACTTAGGCCCTTTGCAACTCAGTGAGAACCTGTTTCAAAATAAAGAATAAAAAACTAGGGCTGGGGATGTAGTTCAAAGGTAGAATGCCCCTGGGTCCCATCCCCAGTACCACAAAAAGAAAGAAGGAAAGAAGAAAGGAAGGAGGATAAAAATTAGAATTGTGGGTATTTTGGAGGTAGAATTCCCCTGAGTTCAATACCCACACACACACACACACACACACACACACACACACACACGTGCGCGCACACGCACATACGCGCTCACACTCACACCTTCCTCCATGTGAAATCTGGCAGCACTTGCTCGCAGCTGAAGGCTGGAAAAGAGCCCAGGAAGCCGGGATGAGCCCACAGTGCCCTCTCGCCAGCGCGGTTTCCCTGCCTGCGTCCCGGGTGCCTTTCTCCTTTCTCCTTTCTCCTTTCTCCTTTCTCCTTTCTCCTTTCTCCTTTCTCCTTTCTCCTTTCTCCTTTCTCCTTTCTCCTTTTCCACTTTGGTTTATGGGCTCGGGTGAAAATCGCGGCACCCAGCCCAGGTAGCGCAGGCCGCTGTTCATGCAGCCGGCCGGTGAGTTCTGTTTTCTGCATCGTTTCTTCCATCTGGAGGCTCGAGTGTCCGATTCCAGAGCCCGTTTTGGCCTGGCCTGTTGCAGCAAATTGAAGGCAAATGGGAACTAGGTGGACGGGCGGGCGGGATAGGGGAATTCTTTTTTTTTTTTTTTTTTTTTGCGGTACTGGGGACCGAACCCAGAGGCACTCTACCTCCAAGCTACACCCCCAGCCCTATTTTTTATTCTTTATTTTGAAACAGGGTCTCACTGAGTTGCAAAGGGCCTCACTAAGTAGCTGAGGCTGTCCGCAACCTGGGATCCTCCTGCCTCAGCCTCCTGAATGCTGGGATTACAAGTTTGCACTACCATGCCTGTCTCCAGGGGATAGGGGAATTCTGGAATGCCATACTAGCCTATGCCAGGAACAAGAAATGAGATGGAAGTCGGAAGATGACCAGGTGGCTTAGGAACTGTCCTTGAGAGGAACCTGTGACTTGAATAATTAGCATGCACAGAGGCAGCATACTTAGCCCATAGTAATTGGGCAGAGGATTTAGTGTTCAAATCTGTTATCAGCAAAGAAGACCCCTGCATCTATTGAAGGTCTTTGCAGAGACTGCAAAGGGAAACTGATATCCTCACTCAAGAACAATTAACCCCCCCCTTCATTGCTACCCCAAAGACACACCTCAGCGAGGTCATTGTTGTAAGAAGGAAGTGAGTCTATTTGGTCAGAAAGATATTTTATACAAGACGAGACACTGACACTTGAGCAAAGCCAGTGCAGGAAGCAGCCATGTGATATGCTTTTTAATTCAGAGGAGGGACCTGGAGGAGACAGGAGGAGCAGGAGGGGTCAGAGCCACTGCAGCCGGTCTCAAGGAGGCAGGAGACAGGTCAGGGGGTGAAGGAACATCACACGGGCAGTTAATTCTAAAGGGAGGCGCCCTGTAACTTAATGTACAAACCAGATGCTTTTTGAGAATGAATGGGGGCAGGTCGCAATGCCCTGCAGTGATTCCGGGTGGCCAATCTCCAGGCAGACTAGAAGGTGGAACCCACGGGCTTTGCAGATAGATTGAACATTGGTGTAACAAGAAAAGATGGCCGAGGTGGACTGTAGGTTGTGGTCCTTGGAGGGACTGGGCCAAAGAGTTTCTATCTTCCCAAACGGAAAAAGTACAAAAGGAGAAGGAGGAGGAGGGCTGGGGTTGGAGTGAGAACAAGAGTTGGCTTTGGGAGTTTTTAGACGGACCTGTTTTGACTGGGTTCCCAGATGTTGGCAGGCAGTTGTTCCCAAGAGAGGTGAGATCAGGAGACGCCCTGAGGAGCCCAGGCACATCGGTGGTGTTTAAAGTGTTTAACGACACAGAACGAACGTGAGGGTAGATGGGACAGAAGAAGGAGCTGGAAGACAAGCCTCAGGACCCCCAGTGTAGCCCGTGGGGGACAAGGAAGACCCAGGGGTAGGAGGGTCTGCGTGGAGGAGGAGAGCTGGTTGGGAGCCAGCAGCTCACCACCTCAGCAGGAAGGTGATGAGCGCTCATGCCTGGACCACGACTTCACATGTGAATCTCGGGGAAGGGAGCACAATTCCCCTCTAACACCTCGTGAGAACTGTCACAGGGGAGCTTGGAATGAGGCCAGCTCTTGTGTGCTGTGTGATGGAGACAGAAGCGTGAAAGCTGAGGAGGTGGGCGTCTGTATAGGAGGGGGACCTGAGGTCTTTGAGGACAGAGGAAAGGAGGGGCGACACTGAGCAGGAAAGGACCTGGGGACTGGGGGGCCAAGAAGCCCAAAGCCCAGCCCTCAGGCAAGAGACGGACACATTTGAGAGACAGTGGTCTGGGATGGTGGCACTCACCTCCCTGTGACACGTGTGTGGCCCTGGGGGCCCTCAAGGCCCAAAGCAATTCCAGCTGCAACTTTTAACTCCAGGTGTTTGGACATTACCAATGCTCACCATGCATCACGGCAAAGGGCTTTCCAGGCTCTGGGCCTGCAGGTTCCAGACGGCCAGGGTGACAGCCACATGTGTCTGGGACCCAGTGAGGGGCGGCCTTCATCATCCCCCACCCCTGTGACCCTGGGATGACAACGGGGAAGACAGAGACGGGAGTAAGTGTCTGTCAGAGGAGGGGGCTCCGAGGTGCCAGATTCCACAAGCAGATGCTTTGGTTTCCAGTTGCTTTTGAGGTGCTTTTATTGGTGCATTATAGTCTTATATCATCGTGTAAGTTATGTTGACAATCACATACACACACAGCACTTGGTGGCCCCCAGCCTCCCCACTCCCCATTTCCCACCATCCCAATACAGAGTACTGAGAATGACGTTGGTATATTCACATATGTACACATGGTCGATGGTAGTGTTTCCATTAATGAACCTCAGTCCTTAATGGTAGTATTTGCATTAATAAACCCTTTTCTTAGATTACCTCCGTGGATGCATTGAGGTTTCTCCTACATTATTTGGAGTCCCTCTTGTAAAAGACTTTACACTACAAAAACAAATAACCCAGTCAAAAATGGGCCACTGAATTGAATAGACACTTCACAAAAGAAGAAATACAAATGGCCAACAGATGCATAAAAGAAAAGTTCAATATCACTAGCAATCAGGGAGATGCCAATCAAAACTACACTGAGAGCTTGGCGTGGTGGCGCACCCTTGTAATCCCAGCATTTGGGAGGCTGAGACAGGAGGATTGCGGTTCTCAGACAGCCTCAGCTACTTAGTGAGGCCCTTTGCAACTCAGTGAGACCCTGTGTCAAAATAAAGAATAAAAAATAGAGCAGAGGTAGAATGCCCTTGGGTTCAATCTTCAGCAACAGGGAAAAAAAAAAAAAACTGCACTGAGATTCCATCTAACCCCAATCAGAGTGGCAATCATCAAGAAGTGGCCGGGTGTGGTGGTGCACACTTGTAATCCCAGCATTGGGGAGGCTGAGACTGGAGGATCGCAGTTTGAGGACAGCCTCAGCTACTTAGTGAGGCCCTTTGCAACTCAGTGAGACTCTGTTTCAAAATAAAGAATAAAACATAGGGCTGGGGGTGTAGCTCGGAGGTAGAATGCCCCTGGGTTCCATCCTCACTACCGCACACACACAAGAAGTCAAATAACAATCAATATTGGCAAGGATGTGGAGAAATAGGACCCTTCTACACTGTTAACCACTTTTAATCAAGGCACGGCCTTGCTGACACCATGTCATTCAGGGCCTGGGCTCCCCTGGGGAAGCCCCAGGGGGGCTTCACCTGCAGTCACAGGGGTCAGTTCCCAGCTGCTGCTGTTGCTGCTAGAAACACCACAGGGCCAAAATAGTATTTCCTGTTTCCTCATCCTTAATGATAAGCAGCCTCTGCTGCAGCTCTGAGCCCAGCGGGAGCGTCCACCTCTCCACACTCCCAGAGAGGAGCCCCGGGGATCTTGAGGTCTAAAGAGGCTGGCTGGATAGGGACCCAGGGCTGCCATGGTACCCAGCCAGGGACAGGTCTCAGAAACACAAAATACCTGTTCTCTCTCAGCATGCTTTCAATGGCCAAGCCACAGGGAAGGGAAGGGGCCAGGAAGAGAGTTCCTATCGGTGTGCCCAGCTGCTCCAGGAATGGCTAACAGCTGTGGGGCAGAAGTCTCCAAGCTATCCCCAGCGGGGGGACAGGTGGAGCAGGGTAAGGGTCAAGAAAGGGACAGTGTGTGTAACCATGTGTCCATGAGTGTGTGTGTGTGTGTGTGTGTGTGTGTGTGTGTGTAATGAGGAACTACCAGAGAACACTGTCATTTCCTAGATACAAACTTTTAAATGTGTACCAAACAAACATTGTCTCATTCTCCAAGGATAAGAGTGATTAAATTTCAGGTCGTTACTAACTATATAAGCCAACATAAATAAAAATAACCAAATATGTTCGCCTATTAAATAATAAAGATATTTAATATTTTCCAAAAGGTTCTGTGAAAATGTAACATTATATCTTAGTGACAATCAGTGTCTTCCATAATTAAGAATCCCACATACAAAATGCCATGTGTACACGTTTTTTTTTCCCCCCTGTGGTAATGGGATGAAACCCAGGAGCATTCTGCCTCCAAGCTACACCCCAGCCTTATTTTTTTATTCTTTATTTTGAAACAGGTTCTCACTGAGTTGCAAAGGACCTCACTAAGTAGCTGAGGCTGTTTACAAACAAAGATCCTCCTGTCTCAGCCTGCTGAATGCTGGAAATACAAGCATGCACCACCATGCTTGGCTGGCCTTCCTTTTTAAAATATAAGTTACTAAGCTTATTTTGAGCCCTCAAAACACTTAGGCTTAACTAGGTGTGGTGGTGCACACCTGTATTCCCAGCACTTGGGAGGATGAGACAGAAGGATCTCAAGTTCAAGGCCAGCCTCTGCAACTTAGTCAGACATTCAGCAACTTAGTAAGACCCTATTTCAATAAATAAAAAGGATTTGGATATATAATGGCCCTGGGTTTAGTCCCCAGTACAAAAATGAAAAATAAAACCACTTAGGCTTTACATAACAAGCATAGATTATGTTACAATATGAACCTAAAGTTACAGGGTGGTGGAGGTGGAGGTGGAGGTGGAGGGGAAGGGGCCCTGTGAGTGGGGTGGAGAAGGGAGTGCTGTGGCCTTTAGTCCACATGTGTTCAAGGTTCATCCGGGGCGTGTCTAAGCCTGGCAGTGCATGCACCAAACAGTGCAACAGGGTTTGAGGTGTGCGCCTGGTGGACAGAGTGCGGGGGGCCTCACCCTGGGAGCATGGGACCTTCCCATACCCAGGCTTTGCTGTGAGATGGGCGGTGTCATTAATACCGACCACTGTGGTTTTGATATGATAAAATGTACCCGGACTGGGAAGAGCCGCGGAACTCTGTGGACCTGTGCTTTCCAAATGACAAAGACCCGATGGTACAAAATCACATGTGAATGAAACGTCCACTCAACACACAAGAGCACCGACCGGTTGTAACGTGACAGAGAAGAGCAAGTTCATGACAGTTTCAGATTCTGTGGTGCGATGAGCCTGTGCAAGTCACTGCTTGTCATGTTGGAGTACAGAGTCCAGGCAGAATGGCCAGCTGTCGAAAAGGCTTCCGAAATATTCCTCTCTTAGCTGGGTGTGGTGGTGCACATCTGTAAGCCCAGAATCTCCCAGACAGTAGGATCGCAAGTTCAAGGCCAGCCTGAGCAACTTAGTGAGACCCTGTTCAAAATAAAAAGAGGGCTGGGGGTGTAGCTCAGAGGTAGAATGTCCCTGGGTTCAATTCTCAGTACCACACACACAAAAAGGTTTTGTATATATATATATATATATATATATATATATATATACAGACACATATATATTATATATACATACATATTATATATGTCTTCCTTTTCCACTTATATATCAAATTTCCCTCCTATATTTCAAGCAGAGCAACAGATTGCCACAGACTGGAATACAGAGCGGAGATGAGCATTCAGCTAACTTCAGCAAGCCAGACACAGAAAGATGCAAAACATGTCACACTTCTCATTAATTTTAGCTTTATAAACTACATTTATTATTCATTAAAAGGTTACTTATGCCAACATACAATAAGCTTATTTTATTTATTTATTTTGCTATTGGAGATTGGACCCAAAGACATCCTACATCTGAGCTACACCCTGGCTTTTTTTTTTTTTTAATTTTGAAACAGGACCCCTAAGTTACCACAAGCTGTCCTCCAGCCTCCAATCCTCCTGTGTCAGCCTCCCAAGTTCTGAGATTACAGGTGTGCACCACTGCACTAGCTGGGTTTATTATTTTCAGTGAATTAAAAAATATAGAAAATTTCTAAAGTTTTAATTACCTAGTGTAGTGATTGTCAAACACAACTAACTCACAGAAACCGAACTCTCTGAGATCGTTAAAATTAGGAGGGTATGAGTCTGGCGTGGTGGTGCACACTTGTAATCCCAGCATTCGGGAGGCTGACGCTGGAGGATCGTGATTTGTGGCCAGCCTCAATTACTTAGTGAGCTACTTTGCAACTCAATGAGATGCTGTTTCAAAATAAAGAATAAAAAAAAAATAAGGCTGGGGGTGTAGCTTGGAGGTAGAATGCCCTTGGTTTCCATCCCCAGTACCACCAAAAATAAAAATAAAAAATGAAGAGGGTAAAGGAATGCTTAAAGCCATAGGTCTGAGGACCATAGATGTAGAGACTGAGTATGGACTCCTCCTAAACTCTGTACTTCTGTGGACTGACGGGCACTGACTTGCCTGGAAACCTCCCGGTTCCTATATGTAAATATAACACTCATATCAAAGCCAATTTCTCCTAGAAATACTAACCACATATCCCTTCTGAAATCCTCAGCATTAAGTTTCAGTGTCTGCCTTCTAAATGTAGAAATTATGTGGTTGAAGAAAAAAATAAAAGACCTCTTTGGAATCCATCAAACATAGGGCCTCAGACATCCTGAAGTACGCATGTATATTTCACACACTTACTAAATGTGCATTTTCACAACTCCGTTCCCCTGTTTAGTTTCAAAATCCTATGTTTATCCTAGATTTTAAACAGGAAGAAATGATTTGTGCTTCTGTCTTCATTCTTAACTCAAGCCCAGAGCATCTCAACACTTTCTGAAGAAAAGGAAGAAAAGACAATCTGTCTTAAAGGGAGAGGTTTGTCTAGGACTAAAATGCCGTAGAGGAAGACCTGCTACCGAATGTCCCAGTGCCTCCCCCAGGAGCTTCGAGTCCACCGCGGGGACGCCGGCCCTCTTAACCCTCACTCACTTAGTGAATTCAAACAAAGCATTGACAGGCACTGGACAGAGGGGACTTTGCCCATTTTTATTTTAATTTGGCCTCTTTCCCTCTGCAGGAACTTGACTGGCACATTTCCTGAATACCCTGAGGTGGAAGAAGGAGGTTCAGCCGTTATTTTTTCTGACAAGACCCCAGAACAGGTACAAATATGACAGAGAAACATAGAGGAAAATGCAAATATATCCTAACCACGTTCGTTCAGCGCCACAGCTAGTGGGTTCATGGTGTTATTCCATCTTGGTTATCTTTCTTCAAATAGTGACCTGGACATGTGCTAGAGTGCACCTCAATGTATAGCCTTTCAAACTGTTCTCAAGATGAATTCATCCTTCTCGCTCCCGACCTTGGGAAGAGATGTGTTGATACATAATGCTCATTTTTGTGTTAAGTTCTGAGCAGCTTGATTTCAGGAGCCCCTGTGTTCTGATCCCTGCTTACCTGTCAGCCATGTGGCCTCTCCCTGCTCCTCTTCATCAGGCCCTTGGCTCCAGCTGCCCCCTTATGCAGACCCTCACACCCAGGCCACTGCACCTCGGGGCCTCTGCCCACGGCCCACTCTCCTCTCGCTCTGGGCTGCATTCCACTGGGCCTATTCGCTAATATTGAAACAGTATTGGCCAATTTCAGAGCTAATAAAAATTATGCTGAGAAATTCAACAGAGCTGCACAGAATTATACTGACCAAACTTCACTGAAGAAAAGAAAATAAGACTTGAACAAATAGATGGATGGATCATTTACAAAGATGGAAAGATGCCATAAAGTATGAGCGCGTATTTTCTTTCCATTAAATTAGTCTGTGCGGTTAATGCAATTCAATCAAAATCAAAGTAATATTTGTGTTGAAAAGTTTATTTTGGCATTTGTCTGGAAGGCTACATGGAAATACCCAAAAAACTTTTAGGAACTATAATGGTGGTTAAATTGTATTATAGACTAAATTTTTTATATACTAAAAATCTTTAAAGTAACTCAAACACCACAGTGTTAAGAAAAGGATAGACAGAGAACAGGAACAGCAACAGTAAAAATAACAGGTGACATCGACCGAGCAAAACCTCTGGGCCAGGAACTACGCACACTTTATGCAAGTTCGCTAAGTTAATTTCATGAAGGTAAGCCAGTGCGGACAGATTCACCGTCAGCCAGTTGGGAGGTGGAGGTTAAAGCCCAGATAGTCTGCCTCTAGAATACCGTGCTCAGAAACTGATTCAAATACAAATTGGAACTCAACAATATGATAATAACATTTCCTAGGAGTAGGGAAAAGAGATTATTCAACAAATTATACTGGGATGAGGGGTTTGCCATTTGGCAAGATTAAGTAGATCCTTAACCTCCCTTAATATACAAAATAAATTTTAGATGCATTAAATATTTACATGTAATATATCAGACTACAAATTAACAGAAAATGTTAGAATATTTAATAATCAGAGCATAGGGAATAATTTTAGAAGCATGTCACCATAAGAATAAATCATAAAGCAAACACAGTACATTTGTCTACATAAAACTCAAGTGGCAAAAAAAATAAAATCATAAATGAACTTAAAGTCATATGATGAACCAAGGGAAATGTTTGCAGTATATATTAGGATGGTTATTATTCATATTTATAGAGTTCTTAGGAAATAATAAGGAAAATCTAAACAACCCAGTAGAAAAGTACCCAAAGAATATCAACAGAAGCTGGGCATGATGATGCATGCCTTTATTTTCAATACTTGGGAGTCTGAGACAGGCAGATCACAGGTTCAAGGTCAACCTCAGCAACTTAGTGAGATCATGTTTTAAAATATAAAATAAAAAGAGTTGGGAATGTAGCTTAGTGGATTTATATAAAGTTTGCATAGTGCCTGGCCCAGAGCTTTTTTTCAAAAGAAACTTTTTTCTTCTTTTCTTTCTTTTTCTCTCTTTCTTTCTTTCTCTCTCTCTCTCTTTTTGTTTTTTTGGGGTTTTTTTTGGTGGTATTGGGGGTGGAACCCAGGGGCCTTCTCCCTCTGGGCTATATTCCCAGACCTATTTTATTTGGAAACAGAGTCTCACTAAGTTGCTGAGCGCCTCACTAAATAGCTGAGGCTGGCTTCAAACCTGTGTGATCCTCCTGTTGCAGCCTCCCAAGAATGGGGATTACAAGTGTGTGCCACCACATTCGGCTCAACAGAATTTTTTTTTTTTTTTTTTTGGTGGTACTGGGGATGGAACCCTTCTATCTCTGGGCTATACTCCCAGACCTATTTTATATTTTATTTGGAAGCAGGGTCTCTTAAGCCAGCGAGGCTGGCTTCGAACCTGCGCGATCCTCCATGCGCCACCACGCCCAGCTCAACAGAAACTTTTTAAAACAAAATATTTTAAAACTCACTGGCAAAGATATTTAAACATAAAACAAGCCAGGCGTGGTGGCACACGCTTGTAATCCCAGTACTTGGGAGGCTGAGACAGGAGGATCGTGCACATTCGAGGCCAGCCTCAGCTACTTAGTGAAGCTCTCAGCAACTTAGTAAGATCCAATTTCCAAATTTAAAAAATATATAAAAAATAGGTATGAGCCAGGCGTGGTGGCGCACGCCTATAATCCCCACACTTGGGAGGCTGAAACAGGAGGATCGTACAGGTTCAAAGCCAACCTCAGCTACTTAGTGAGGCTCTCAGCAACTTAGTGGGATTCTATTTCCAAATTAAAAAAATATATAAAAAATAGGTCTGGAAGTGTAGCCCAGAGGTAGAAGGTCCCTGGGTTCCATCCCTAGTACTGCAAAAAAATAAAACAATTTTGCTGTATCTCTTTATGAAATTGGTAAAAAAAAAAATAAAATAGTCTTAAATCAGGAAAATAACGAGTTTGCGTACGTGTGGGGAAAAGTCACTTTCATACACACCTGGTAGAAGCGTAAATTAGCATGATTTTTGTAAGGGACACAGACCACACAGGCATCAAAACTTTTCATGTAGATACCCTTCGACTCCTAAATGCCCTTCGAGGAATTCATACGAAACACAAGAAGAAGACAAGTTGCTGTGATCGGAGGTGAACACATTCTTTTCTTTAATTGCATAGTAAATATCTCGGGCTGCTGTGGAATTCCATCCTCTGCCACAGCTGCTCCTCCCCTGGGCTCCCCAGGCGGCTCCCGCCTTCTCCCCTGAACCCCCAGCGCTAACATCAGCCCTGTTATTTGGCAGTCCGGCCAGCCCCGCCTGGAGGGGCCGTGGCTTTAATCCGGTGTTATTTCACGTCTTGATGTGTTCAGGTCTCGCCCCTGCGGCTCAATGGTCAGACACAAGTTGTATCTTGAGAGTCCACGGCAGACAGCCAAACAGGCTTCATGTTTCTTCAGAAAGGGAGCAATTAGAGGATTAAGAATGTGGGTAGAATGTCTAAGTTGTCCACAAGAAACATTAAAAAGTGGAGTTCACTTCTAGTCAGACTTAAAGCCAAAGCAGGCCGGGCTGTCTGGTGAGCGCATCACCGGGGAGCAAAGGGGCCCTGGGGCGTCACTGTCAAAGGCGATGACGATGACAGAAGGGAGAAAGCTCAGAGATTATAAACCCCACCCGCCCACAGCCTGCGGCCCAGACCCCACCTGCCCTGGCCAGGCCTGCTCCTCCGTGTGGGGGGATCCCCACACCCCCCTCCCTGCACAGGGTGCAGGTTGCTCCCTGAGCACAGCTCCGCGCATTGGAACCTCAGAAAGTCCTCGCAGGCGCCGTGGACGTGCGGGGCAGCTCAGGGCCTGACTGCGGTAGCTCTCCTGGAAGCATGCCGAGAGCAGACCAGGTTTAACCATTTTAACAGTGAAGGTAAACGGTTACATTTATGTCTCCAAACCAGCAAAATAATGCAAATACCTCTTGAGAAATGAACATACCATGAATACCCAAACCCCAGAGGGACTGAACAGAAATGGAGCCATAGCTCAATATTCCCCAGGGGCATAAAATCAAACTTAAACTCAAATATTAGCACACTAAAACCAGCATCACATTAAATATGCAGAACGCCACTGTCAACTAGCAATTGTCCCAGAAAGCAAGAACTGCCGGGGTTTCAGTTTCCGTGTGTACGAATTCACTGCGTCATAGAATGTGATCCAGGAGAGAAGACCGCCAGGTCGTCGGCATCAGCGCCCAACGGGCATTTTACACACTCAGCATCCATTCCTGATATTACAAAATAGAAGCCGGCAACATGGAAGTAGATGGACACTTCTTTAACATAGCAAAGCGTTTCTTAGTTCAAAACCCAGTATCACGCTCAGTTAAATTCCCCCTGAAACATTTCTACTAGTGGCAGGAAAAATACACCAAACACAGCCTCTATCACCACACTGACCCTCCATGAATGCTGCAGCCTAGTATGCAAGAGAAAGAACACGGAGATGCCGGGATAGGACGGAAGAGGCAGATGGACATTTATGGAGCATGCGTTCTATGCATAGAAAGCCAAAGAGAATAAACTGCAGGACTAAATAAGTTAGGAAGAAAGACGGGGAGTTACAACGTTAATATGCAGAAAGCAAGGGGTCCGTATATATAGACGGCCGCTGGGGAGGAACCACAGGAAAGTCCACTTGCAAGAGCAGCAACGGCACAAAGATGGACCCTCCAGGAGTTAGTAGTGCACCTGCGTGCTCTGCGGAAGCATGGCCAAAACACTCTGCAGGTTACAAAGAAGCGGCATGTTCCCACTGAGAACACTCGACCTCACAAACACCTCAACTCTCCAACACCAGCTAGAAACATAATTGGATCCAAATCAAAACACCAGCTGCATTATGTTGGGGCATTGGAGGAGGAGAAACGGGGAAGGTAACCACCCTGAGCTTCGGGTAGAGACCAAATAACCAAGAAAAACCAGTGGAATTCTGAAAATGAAGTGTGATGAGGGACCAGCCCTGCCAGGAATTACGACATCTGCCTATAGAAGCCTTTCACCCCAGGTGAATGACTGAAAAGACACAGTAACGGGAAAGAATAGAAAAGTTGAGGAGTAAACCCAAGTACACATGGAAATTTTAAATCTCAAATGTGTCAGGGGAAAAGGGAATCAATTTTATGCGAATAACCAGGTTGTTTATGCCCGGCGCAGTGGCGCACGCGTGTAATCCCAGCATTCGGGAGGCTGAGACTGGAGGATTGCAGTTCAAGGACAGCCTCAGCTATTTAGTGAGGCCCTCTGCAACTCAGTGAGACCTTGTTTCAAAGTAAAGAATAAAAAATAGGGCTGGGGCTGAGGCTCAGAGGTAGAATGCCCCCGGGTTCAATCTCCAGTTTTGCCAAAAAAAAAAAAAGGTCATTTCCTGATAAAGAAGAAAATTAAACCCCTCTCTGTTTGTACAGAATGGTTCCAAGTGAACCCCAGAGTTGCATGTAGTACAGACAAAAACATGAGAGGGCTGTAAGAAGCCAGGACAGGAATACGGCATGGCCTCCAGGGAAAGGACTCGAACTGCAGGCAAACCCAGAAGTCAGGGACAAAACAAATCAACAAACTTAACTACCACAAAAAACAATTTTAAGGCCTGTAAGGAAAAAAAAAAAAAGGACCCTGAATAAAGCAAGTGACAGGTTACCCTGCTGGGAGAATTGCTTGTAACGAGTATTTTAAACAAGAAATTGTTTTATCTAATGCATAAAGAACTCCTACCGCTCTAGAGAGAAAGATCAAGAATCCCCAAACATGGCCAAAGTAGATGAGCAGGTCATTCTCAGAAGGGAAGGTGCAAATGGGAGTGAAGCCAAGTGAGAGAGGTTCAACATACACGAAGATGCTCGGCCTCATCCGTGAAGGAGGGTGCACATCGCACCCTCGCAGACAGCCAGAACTGATGGCACAGGGAGCACCATTGGAATTCAAAATGTCTGCACTTCAAAAGACACCAGTAAGAAAATGGAAAAGACAAGCGCAGACTGGGAGAAGGGACATGTGATATACGTACCTGTGACAGAGCCGGGCGTGGTGGCGCACAATTGTAATCCCAGCACTTGGGAGGCCGAGACAGGAGGATCCCGGTTCGAGGACAGCCTCAGCTGCTTAGTGAGACCTTCTGCAACTTAGTGAGACCCTGTTTCAAAATAAAGAATAAAAAATAGGGCAGGGGGTGTAGCTCGGAGGTAAAATGCCCCTGGATTCCATCCTTAGTACCTCAAAATAAATAAATAAATACATAAATAAATAAATGTGTGACAGAACTGATTCAAAATATACCAAATGCTCTTCCATTCCCTAAGACAAGAAACCCAGTTTAAAATGGTAAAAAGGCTGAACAGACAGCGCACAAGGAAGATCTGTCCACAGCTGACGGGAAGGTGAGAACATGCTCAGCGTTGTCAGTCATGCAGGAGGTGACAGCACCAGAGGGAGCAGCCTTCCGTGCTCCCTAGGCTGTGTAGAGAATGGAAGGTAAACAAGAGCTGATGTTGAGGACCGGAGCAAGGGGACCTTCGTGCGTGGCTAGTGGGCGTGGGAAACAGTATGGCCACTGTGGAAAACTGTTTGGCGTTTTCTTAAAAGTTGAGTATAAGTTCACCAAATGACCCAGCAATTCCACTCTGAGGAGTCTGTCCAAGAAATGAAAATGTTTGCCTGCATAAAACTGTGCATGAATATTCAGAGCAACATTACTCATACTAGTGAAAATTTGAAACAACTATGGATGCGTGGATAGGCAAAATTCAGTTCATCCCTGCAATGGAATATTATTTGGTGATAAAGAGGAACAAACATCGGATATATACTGCAGCATGGATGGACCTTAAAAGCATCTGGGTCTGAAATGTGTCCCCACAAAGGCCAGGTGTTGAAGGCTGGTGCTCAACGCAGCAGCGTCCAGACGTGGGGCTTGGGGAGGAGTTCAGACCACGCATGTGCTGATCTCACCGTGGAGTAATCTTTTGCTGGGTTCATGGTGTGATGGGCTGTTGCTCCGGGGTGGAAACTTGGGAGGTAGGGCCCAGTTGGAGTCATGCCCTTGAAGGATGTACTTTGTCCCCAGCACCTTCCTCTTTCTCAGGTTCTTTCTGCTTCTTGGATATTGAGGTGAGCAGCTTTGCTGCACCCTGTATTCTCCATAGCATGCTCAGCCTCTCTACAGGCCCAAAGTAATGAAACCTCTGAAACCACCAGCCAAAATAAACTGTGTCTCCTTTAAGTTGTATCCCAGGTATTTTGTCACAGTGACAGAAAACCGATGCAGAAAAATGAAATTGAGCCCTTACCTCACACCATATACAAAAACCAACTCCAAATGGGTGAAAATGTTTGCATAGTAGACCTAAAACTGCAAAGCTACTAGAAGAAAACATAGAAAGCTTCATGACGTAGGTCAAGGCAAGAGATTGCTGGATGTGACCCCAGAATCTCAGAGAGCAAAATTAAAGTAGGAAAATAGAATTACATCAAACTAAAGACTTTTACGCAGCAAAGGACACCATCAACAAAGTGAGGAGACAGCTGTGGAATGGGAGAGTGTTTTCCGCACCATGCATCTGGTGAGAGGTTAACATCCAAAACATGTGAGAAACTCAACTAAGTAGCAAGAAAACAAAACACAAACGATCAACAGATAAATGGTTAAAAAATGCTGAGCGTCACGGAAAATGCAAATTGAAACCACAGTGGAAAAATCACCTCACACCCGCTATCAGATGCCGGTTATCGAAAAGGTGAAAGATAGCAGAGCTTAGCAAGGACTTGGAGAAAAGAGAACCCTTGTTTATGGAAATGCAAATGAGTATGGCCATTATGGAAAACCAGGTAGAAATTCCCCAAAATATTAAAAGTGCAATAACCAGATAATTATACTTCCTTAATATTTTTTAGTCCAGATATTGCCAAAATATTCTACTTTATTCATGAGTGATATGATTTGGATAAATGTCCCCAATTGCCTGTGGCAGTACTGGGAGGTAACACAACTTTTAAGAGGTAGGGCCTCGTGGACCGAACTCAGGTCACTGGGGAAAGGTCCTTGAAGGGGATGACGGGACCCCGGCCTCCTCTCTCTCCGCTTTGCTTCCTGGCTGCCACGGTGGCAGCGTCGTCCTTCAGCACACGCTCCTACCATGATGTGCGGCCCGGTCACAGGCCCAAAGACAACAGGGCCGGCTGAACACACTGTGAGCCAAAGTAACCCTTTCCTCTTTTTAAGTTGATTTTTTAAGTATGTGTTCGAGAAACAGAAAGCTGACGAACACCATAATGCAGATTTTTACACTTTTAACATTTAAAAACTAAGCTCCCAAAAACTACATTGATATAAATGACAAAAATAAGCCGGGCGTGGTGGCGCACACTTGTAATCCCCGCGCTTGGGAGGCGGAGACAGGAGGATCGCGCAGGTTCGAAGCCAGCCGCGCTGGCTTAGGAGACCCTGTTTCCAAAAATTAAAAAATAGGTCTGGGAGTGTAGCCCAGGAGGTAGAAGGGCTTCCAGGAATCCCAGTACCACAAAAATAAAATAAAATAAAATAAATGACAAAAATATAATCCTAGAAAACAAAGCTCAAACTTTAGGAAATCACCAATTAGTCATAGTCATGTGACATTCTCCCCACCCGGGAAGATGATTTGGCAGGATATATATTTGAAGTACAATGGGGTTGCCCCTGTCTCACTCAGCTCTTCACTGGACTGAGTTTGGAGTCTGTCCTCCCCTCGAATTTCTTTGTACCCAAACTACATACATCTATCCCAGGAGCTGTACAGCATGACCTATGATTTAATTCTACGTATGTCATCCTGCCCTCCTCTTTAGAGGGTTGACTAAATGCTGTAATTCTTTTTTTCCAGGTTATTGATGATATCATTATAAGACAAGAAGAGGAAGAGAAGAACCGAAAAAAGAAAAAAAAGGAAAAGAAACCCAAGAAAGTCAAAAAAGAGAAGGAACGGAAAACAGGAAAGGAAAAATACAAGGTAAAGAGTTTGCAAAGAATTTCAGAAATTTGATTTTATTTTCTTTTTAGTTCCCTTTGTTGGCTTTCAACCATTGGGATAGTCTCGAGTCTGTTCAGGTTATAGTCACTCATTTCCTGGGAAAATGATTCTGTCTGCCACGTTTTGCTTTATGTTGATTGAGACTTGGGCACCATCTCTTCTACGACCACCACGTGTCTAGTAGGGGGAGTAGTGGCTTCAACGAGTCAGATGCTTTACATAGCTTTGAATTTTTATCCTCAAAATGCATTGTCCCATTTGTCTGTTCTCTAGGGTAGAGAGAAGGGAAAACTTTTGATAAACCAAATGGCCACTGGAAAGTCAAAATAGCCATATCTAATTATGTTCATTCAAATTTGCCATTAACGCCTGCATCTTGGGTATATTTTATTAGAAGCAGTTGTTTCTTACTAGCCAGAGGATTTGGGGGTTCTCCCAGCGCTACTTAGGGTTGGGCCCTCCCTGGTGCAGTGGGGTTGGAAGAGCGGGGAATGGGCCTGCCAGGCGCGGTTGTCTTGCTGAAGTTATCGGAGGGGCTTCACCTTGGAGCTGGTGAGAGGAGTGTGATCCCAGGTCCACCACGTGCTCTTCCGCTGTAATTCACATCAGTCATAACCTTGGGTCCCTGAAGGACACGATCCGCGGTGACCGGCTTGGGAGCAGAGCTGCAGCTGTAGCTGAGGTGTGATGGCCGCACTTCTTGTTCTCCCCGGCACGGTTGCAGCCAGCGCAGGCTCCTGTATCGCTCTAAGGGAGAAGCAAGCGGGGGCCTGGCCCACTGTCCTGAGAGCCTGCCGCCATGTTGTAAGAAGTAGGGAGACTGGCTGGTGAAGGAATCAAGGGGTCAGACATGTAAGCAAGGGGGAAGGGTGACGGTGGATTCGACCACCAGTGCCCGCAGTCTGCGTCCTGCAGGGGAGAGGGTGCTGACCAAGGCCAGCATTTTGTTAAAGCCCTTGGCATGACTGCACTGGCGAGCTGGGGCGACCGCTCCTCTGCCCGGCTCCTCTCCTGCTCTGTGATGGGCTGTCTTTCTACCATTTGTCTTTGTCCATTTTTCCACCATGCACAGAAGAAAAGATTCCTTGCTGCTCCTCTGGGGCACAGACCAAGCCATTAGCAGTAAGTGCTGGGGTGAGCCTTCCAGATCTCCCTTCGGACCAGGCAGTGGGTCCCCAGCTACCCAGAACATCAGTGCCCACAGCTACAGCTGACTTCCTTCCCTGGAATTGCTCCGGTCTTAGGGAGCCCCGTCACCTGAAGCTGTACCCCTCCTGGGGCAGCCAGTGCTCAACCCAGCCCCCTCCCCACCAGCTGGACAGCTCAAAGGGTTCCCCCGTCTTCTGGGCTCCCTGGGGACCAGCTGATAGCTGCTTCACAACTGCACCAGAATTCAGCTTCTCCTTCTGCTCAGGAAACCCCCTTCCCCATCCCCACCCCACGCCCACCATGGGTAATGTTCCCAGAGCCCACCTGCCCAGCCTCCATCTGGGTGTTTCCAGGGAGCCAGACCCATAAGACCACCCAGTTTCCTACTGTCCTGCCTACACCAGAGAGTTTTAACTTGTTCCAGGGGCAGGAAAGACAGCTCACCCCCGGCAGTGAACTTGTCAAATCCCCCACTCGCTCTGCAGGACAATTTCGAAGCACCTACAATTAGAAGAATTTCAATTTTATTGCAAGCATCTTCTAAATATGCATGAGGGCGTTTTACACTTGCAAATTAGATATTCACTGTTAGTGAAGCTTGTTCTATAAAAACCTAAAATTATCAGCTACACAATCTGGCCAATGGAGGGTGCGGATATTTTATTAACTAGCTATTCAAGAGTCGCTTGATAAAGAATTTGGGACAAAAAGCAACGTTAAAGAACTTTGGTCGGCATTTGTGAAGGGCTTGCGAATGAAGGGGGAAATCCTTCAGAATTCTTGAAAATTAATTTGTTCATGAAAAGTATAAATCTACAGAGTGACCGTGTGATTATTAAAAGAAGACATGGAAATCATAAGTAAAAATTGGTATATTTAAATTATGCTACTACACTTTTGGAGAGGTCAGATTATCTTTTCAATGGATTATTTAAAGTATTATTCTAGAGCCAATCTTAGGCTCTGTAGAATCATTCCTGAGCCCAGCTGTTCAGAGCCTTGTGTGAGCATTTGTATTTTTGACCTATATAAAAAGATCTCTGTTATTCATCATGCTTAGTCAGCAATACAGGGGAAAGAGGACAGAAATTTCATTCACGTAGCCCGGACCCTGGCCTGCCTACTCCTAACCCTCTTATGAGGGGCTACTATGGTAGCCCCGCTGTGTGATGATTCTTTGAGAAATCTTATAACTGATGGCTGATCAGCTGCCAGTCAGAAAACTTGGAGAGACCTCATAGCAAAAGCCTGGCAGGGAGCAGGCTCAGTGGTGCACATCTCTAACCCCAGTACTTGGGTGGCTGAGGCAGGAGGATCGCAGGTTCAAGACCCTGTTTCAAAAAAAAAAAAAAAAAAAGGCTGGGGGGCCTGTAGTTTAGAAGTAGGTCTAGTTATCACAAAAACTGAAATAAAAATTGAAGACTGATAAAGTGATCTCTTCAAATAACTTCTCTGAAAAGAAAATGTTCCCTTTCTGAAATATCACAGAGGTAGAAAGTTAAATACCCCAGAAGTCCACGAAATAGTTTCAAATAAGCAATATGGAAAAAAGTGTTATGGGTATAAGAAAAGTAGGCGCTGCCAGTGCCAGGTGTCCCGGTTCCATTCACAGCGCATCAGTGTCTTTTCCAATTCACCCAGGGGTGGGGTCGGGGCTGGTGCAGTGAGAGAGAAGTTGCACTTGGGTCTCTGTAATTGTACACGAAAACGTTTCAAAACACAGCACCCGTGGTTAGTAATCTCGCACTCCTGTATTTCACCAAGCTTAGCAAAGCAATTTAATGTTTAAAGCAGACGTTCTCGACTTCTCTGGGTCCATTTGGAGTCTCTCCATGCTGAGATGGTGAACTACAAAAGAAAAGAGATTGGCTCGATCCAGAAACTCTCGTCTTCAGCTTAGGGCTAGCAGAAGGAAAAACAGAAACAGGAACGCACAGTAGCGCATCCGCAGATGAGCTTCCAGAAACCAGCCTTTCGTTCGCAGGCAAGAACATGAACCTCGACATAAACCTCAGGCCTTATACAAGTAAAAACTGAAAATAGACCATCGACTTAAACATAAAAATATGACGCCTTAAGAGGAAAACAATCCTCAGGACCTGGGGGCCAGGCAAAGAGTTTTTAGTGTTGACACCAAATGTAGGAGCCATAAAAAGGAAAAATTGACAAACTGGACCGCATCAAGTTCAAACACTTTTGCACTGTGAGTGACCCAGTGAAGACAAGCTCCAGACCACAAGAAAACATTTGTGAGCTGACTAATAACTAGAACATATGAGGAATTCTCAAAATTTAGAACATAGAAGGAATTCTCAAAATTTTAACAGTGGAAAAAGTAACTTTCATTGGATCCTTGATTTTAGATCAAAATTACTAGGGAGCACAGATAAGAAGCCCCCACCCCACAGAGTACCTTAAAGAGGGTGCCCGAAGGCACTTTCTGCCTCCCATAGCAGCTTCTGCAGGTGGCCTTTGGGGACCAGAGCAATTTTTTTTTTTTTTTTTTTTTTTTTTGGTGGTACTGGGCGTGGAACCCAGAGGCTTTCTACCTCCAGGCTATACTCCCAGACCTTTTTTTATATTTTATTTGGAAACAGGGTCTCACTAAGTTGCTGAGAGCCTTACTAAGTAGTGAGGCTGGCTTCAAACCCGTGTGATCCTCCTGTCTCAGCCTCCCAAGCATGGGGATTACAAGCGTGCGCCACCACGCCTGGCTGACCAGAGCAATTTTCTTTGTCTTACCTTCATTGGTGTGGACCTCACATTGGTTTTGGAAACAAAGCTAACAAAAATGGAGATGGAGCCCTGTAGGATCCAGCCCTGTACCTACTTCCCCACCCCCATCTCTATCTCTATCTGAATCTCTATCTCTCTGTCTTTCAAGCCATACATTAAACCAGCCTCGGCAACTTAACAAGACCCTGTCTCAAAATTAAAATAAAATAGAGCTAGGGGTGTCAGTTGAAAGTATAATGCCCTTGGTTTCAATTCTCAGCACCAAAACACTTCCTAGAGAAAAGTTATATTTGGTCCCATGAGAGAAGGGGCAGAGGAAGCCCTGGGCACGAGGGAGATGACCCAGAGCCTGGGGCTGCATGGATGGAGCTCATCAGTTAGACTCAGCTAACCATGCTCATAACCCAAACCTGCCCCCATCGCCATGGCTGGCACTGGACCACGAGCTGCTACTGCCTCTCAGGGGGCACCTGCCACCACCTCTTAGCCGAGGCTCTACCTCCATTAGTCTGCCACAACAGCACCCAGAGGGACCGTGAACTCTGAGCAATAGGCCAACCGTACTGGACATGCAGCGGGACACAGTCACCACTGCTGGAGGAAGGAGGGAGGCCAGGAGAGGACCTGGATATGACCAGCCCATGGATTATCACCCAGCCATGCAGAATTCTGGGACGAGGAAGGGACAGTTCTCCTGCACACCTGCCATGAGAAGGGAGAGCTAAGAGTGATGGAACAAGTCAGGAGGTCCTTCACAGAGAGAAGCCACTCATGTCAAGTGCTGCAGGGAGGTCCAGGCAGCATGGGGAAGGCGTGGTTAAGGTCACCGTGCCAGTCCTGAAAGGCCACTGCAGCTGAGGAGGTGCAGAAGCAGATGAAGCTGGCAGAAGCTGGCTGGGGGGAGAGCACAGCTAGTGGAGACCCTCCTTCAAGAAGGGCAGTGCAGTGGCGCACACTTGTGATCCTGGTATTTGGGAGGCTGAGACAGGAGGATCACAGGTTCACGGCCAGCATCAGCTACTTGGTGAGGTCCTCCATAACTTAGTGAGACCCTGTTTCAAAATAAAGAATAAAAAATAGGGCTGGGAGTGTAGCTCAGAGGTAGGATGCCCCTGGGTTCAATCCCTAGTACTATAAAAATAAAAAAGAAAGTGATTAACAAAGAAAGGGGGGCCTTTGAGGTGGCAGAGGAGTGCAAGTGGGAGGAGCAACGGGCAGGTGTGATGGTGTGTTGGGGAGGGACTCTGGGGAGCCAGGCAGGCAGGCAGGAGGCCAAGCAGAGAGAGGAAGGAGAGGTTCCTCTTAGGGAGAAAGCCCTGGAGGGGAAGCAGAGAACCGGAAGGGGCAGCTTCCCTTTCCAGGCACCACCCTGCCTCTCACCCCATCATCCTACCAGGCGATCTGAAATAGTTCATCAGAGCAGCAAGGCATGCTTGATGCAGAGGGGCACAGATAGGTTATTGAATCAGCCATGGTTCTGTGGAGAATAGTTCTAGTGGGAGGGTGTGTGTGTGTGTGTGTGTGTGTGTGTGTGTGTGTGAGAGAGAGAGAGAGAGAGAGAGAGAGAGAGAGAGAGAGAGAGAAAGAGAGAGAGAGAGAGAGAGATTCTTTCAAAGGCCTATGTGAGAAATGGGTTTATTCTTACCACCATGAAAATAACCAGGAGGATCTTTCTGGCAAAAATTAAATATACTATCACAGAGAGAATTGAGACCTATATTTAGGACTTAGAAGTGTATTTTTAGCCTTCACATTGTGGAGGCTCTTGGATCCGCTGTTTCTTGTGTGTGGGCAAAATGGCCTCCCGCGCCCCAAAAGGCATGAGTGGCTGTGAATCTCTGGCGTTGGCGGTATGCAGGAGCAAGGACGCCAGAGGGCATTCCAAGTGCAGTCGCCCAAACGTGGAGCTCGTCGTTTTGGGTTTTTTTTTTTAAGTTAAGTTGTATAAGCTATCACATTATTTGAGTAATTTTTTAATTTTAAAATGCTGTTTCCAGCCGCGATAGGCTCTGGGCTGATTTCCACTTGCAGATCCTGAGAAGGAGTTGGTCCCTCCACCTTCCCGTCAATGGGACGTCTCCAGCGTGCCCAGCCCCACCCCCGCCTTGGGAGGCTAAGACAGGAGGACGGCGACTCTAGGCCAGCCTCAGAATCATGAGGCCCTCTGAAACTTAGTAAGACCCTGACTCAAAATAAAGAATAAAAAATAGGGCTGGGGTCTAGCCCCCAGACACAGACCCCAGGGAAGGAGCAGGTGATGCAGAAGCTGCTGAGGGCCCTTGTGACGTTTGAACTTGTGTGTGGCAGATACGTGCCAGAACGCGCACCTTCAGTTGTGGGGGATGGAATAGCTGCGGCTCTGTCTGAATTTTGCCACACTCCCATAGACGTGAGTGCCAGCAGCCTACTTTCAGATTCGGTAGAACAATCCCAGCATAACTGCCGCCGTCTGAGCCTGTCTTTAAGCCAAGCAGGACATGAGTTAGCGTTTCTGGAGGGACCACTGTTGGCACGCCATCCATCGGCTCTAATAGCACTGAGACAAACCCAGGGGAGCGTGTCACGAGGGGCTGGGCTCAGTGGCTGAGCGCTCGCTTAGCCTGCGAGAGGCCCTCTCTAGTGCCACCAGAAAGCACACACACACACACACGTATGTATGTATGTCACAGAACTCTTCTAGAACCATCCCTCTGCATTCTCTCTCCGCATCCTTCAGCATATCTCAGAAACATCCTGCACACAGCACCTCCCTGTGCTGTGCAGAACACCGTAGCAGATAGAAATTCTCTAAAAACAGTCAGTTCCCGTCAACCTGCTTTGTAAACATAATCTAAAGGTGAGATCCGGAGGGCTCCAGCAATTTATTTGTACAAAACAACTGTTTTGTCCTTTGCGCTGTACAACAAGCAGACTGTGAAAAGAAAGCAGGGTCCAGCCTGAGAGTACCAGCAGCTTGGAAGGAGCCACGCTGCCGGTACAGTGTGGCCAGGAGCCCTGCAGGCCAAGCCTCCGGCCGCTGAAGGGAACATGTCTCCAGGGTGTCTCGGAGACAGCAAGGCCCTGAAGACGAGCTGTGGAAACGGAACTTACAGCAAGAGAAGAAGGTCAGAAGCCGCAAACCGCAGACCATGCGTGCTGACGTGAGAGGTAGCGGGCAGGTGATGCGTGGCCCGGCTCTGAGCGGGACCGGCCAGAGCCCAGAACACAGAGGCGGGATGTGGCCATGGAGCTGTGGAAACCACCAGCCACCAGTTCCGCGGCCAGAACGCCTGTGTTCCCAGCATTTGGATGTTAAACCCTGCCCCAATACCGTGTGTGAGGAGCCCTGGTGTTTGGATGGGTGGGGAGTTCTCAGGGCTCAGAACCAGGCCCGACTCCTCTGTCCCCCTCCTCGGAAGCTGTCCACAGTGGCTGAGGTCCACGCTGCCACACTGCCAGCCGACCAGCACGCCATGCTTCTGATGCAGAGGTGTGACCTCCTGCCCCCCAGGACAGCTTCCTGCCACTTGGCTGAGCTGAGGGTGGTAGTGGTGATGGCCGAAAAGTTCCTATCAGAAAAGGCAGCCTGTGACAAGGTTCCCAGTGCGACGTGACTCCATCAGAGAATGATTCAGGGGGAAGAAAGCCCTTCGGGATTGAGATGGGGGATACAGACTTCCTCATGGACTCCTCCCCAAATGGGTAACGTATGAAATGTTTAAAATAGCAACCAAAGAGGGAGAATCACCCAGGACACTTCAGGACTCTATCAAAGAAAGAAACTTCTTGAAGAGAGAAAACAGAAACGGCACTGCACTTTTGCCTCCAGATAAAAAGTGTCCTGTGCGGCTGCAGTGTGCCATTACCACGTCTGCAGGGAGCCATTGGAGAGGCTAGGACGCCAGTCTCGGTGACTAAGACTCCATGATTCCCAGCTGGCCTAACGGTATTTCTCCCCCTTGAGAACCTGAGAGTTACTCTAGAGTTACTCTAGAGTTGCACAAGTAGACACCACACTGAATCCACAGAGAGCCCGAGCCACCCACGGGGTGGATGGATGGATCTTCTCCAGGAGGCCGCACGGCCAGGACAGCAGGGAGATGAGCACACAAGCACCCAAAGCCTGCGCCTTCCTCCAGCTCCCTGACCCTGTGCCAGCCAGAGTGCAGGTCAGTCCTGCCGTAGCAGCCTGCTCCTGAGCCCAGCCGAGCTCTGAACAGGGGGCTCTGGCTCCTTCCACAGCCGCTGCCATCGCTCTGTCTGTGTGTGTGTGTCCAGAAATTTATACACACACACACACACACACACACACACACACACAATCCATGAGTATTTGAGTCTTTAGTGAGCTCTGGAGAGAGAAGATAGGCTGGACCTGGTGGCACATGCCTGTAATCCCAGTTCTTGAGATGCTGAGACAGGAGGATTCCAGGTTCCTAGCCTGTCTTAGCTACTTAGTGAGGCCCTTCCAACTTAGTGAGACCCTGTTTTAAAGTAAAGAATAACGCTGGGCGTGGTGGCACACGCTTGTAATCCTCGCGCTTGGGAGTTGGAGACAGGAGGATCGCACAGGTTCAAAGCCAGCCTCGCTGGCTTAAGAGACCCTGTTTCCAAATAAAAATATAAAACAGGTCTGGGAGTGTAGCCTGGAGGTAGAAGGGTTTCCCGGAACTCCAGTACCACCAAAAAATAAAATAAAATAAGGCTTGGGATTGGGGATGTAGACTGCTCCTGGGTTTAATCCCTAGTACCACAAAAAAAAAAAAAAAAGAAAAGAAGAGGAAAAGGAAAGGAGAGAAGAAATTAACAGAGAGAAGCAATAAATATCTGACAGTACTTACTAGCACTAGTTCAGATTCCTCTTCTGTTCACGAATTCCACCTCCTCCAAGAATTCCCTGTCCATCTGTGAATTCTGTTTCCTCCAGGGATACCTGGTCCGTCCTGCTATTTTCTTGCATCCCTGAAAGTTTGCCTGTGTGACTGGGCATCTTGAGTCCCTGGCGGACTTCCTGAAGGCACCTTTGGTTGAAGTGAGCCCCAAAAGGCAGGTCAGTTGCTCCAGAGGTCTGAGCGCACGGTATTTCTGCCTAATGGCTAGTCCTTGACTGACGTTCACTCCCAGTTACCAAAGCAAAAAACCTGGCCAAGAGGGGTCAGTTCTTGGGATGAATGCATATTTTTTTTTTATTGAGGTAAATTTCATGACCAATATTTGGGGGAGGGGCTATTCCTTAAGGGGGAGGATGGGGGTGTGCGGGGAATTAGTAGACAACCAGGCCCTGGGGTAGAAGGCACAGATAATTGGTTAAAGTCCACACTGGTGGAGGAGGGAAATAGAGAACTGAGAACGGGCAAGAAAATAGCGGGGTCACGGGGGACAGTCCGAGACACAGTGTGGTGGGTTGCAACAACCGGCGTAGTGGTGTCCTACACAACAGGTCAAACAGATCCATAAGAAGGGGGGTTGGCCATCTGGCCACTATCTGTAAAAACAGCCATTAAAAGCACATTGGGGGAAACAAGTGGCGGGAGAATGAAATGAAAATTTAACCCCAATTTTGGTTTTAAAAAAAAAGGTCTAAAAGGGGGATAGAGCAGGAAAGGATAATCAGGAATGGAGGGGCGACCGTAAGGTTTTCCAAATGGTGAAAAAGGGGCCTGTTGGCTGGTAGGGGAGGGAGGTTGGAGAAGGTTGAAAGGAAGAGCAGAAGTGCCCTGCGTCAACAGAACCCGAGCAGTAGAACAGTGAGGACAAAGGGAATTTTGGGTTTCCATGTCTGCCTGCGGGTGAGAATGAAGAACAGGAGACAGGCATCCCCATTATCCTGATCAATGTCCAGGAACGGGGCCAAGAGGATGGGAGGGACGTCTCCACTCCCCTCTCTGGCCAGAGGAGGACAACCTGGTTGTCTGGGCAACTCTGATGCGGCCGCGCATTTGGACAGAGAAGCCAGAGACAGTGACCCGCAAACCAGAGTAAGGGGAGGGAACTCACCCCATCCAAGAACGGTTCCAGTTTCAGGGGAGTAGAGAGGAGGGTTCCCCTCAGGGGCCTGGCGGGGACCATCCACCATGGAGCCACAGGGTCTCAGGGAGAGAAAGATGCACCCCTCCTGGGTCTCAGCACCAGATATAACGTTGAAATTGAGCCAGGGGTTGCAGGAGAGGCAAATCCCACAAAGGCATGTGAGACCAGGCACTTTTAATTGGCCCCCCTGGGAGAGGTCTGCTGACCAATATTGTGAGGGGGAGGGGCCGATCAGTCAGCAGAGTCAAGCCTGAGGAAGCGAGGATGTTTAGTACCCGGGGTCCTGGGGTGGGGCTGGTGAGGTGGGAGGATTCTGGTCCTCTCAGAATATCTGGGGCTCCACCTCCTGTCCCAGCTGCAGGGTCCTGTGGGGGGGGGGCCCGACCTATCACCCACCACCTCCCCAGCCCAGCCTGCCCTGCAGCCATCAGTCCACTTCCAGAGCTACAGAATCGCTGCTCCAAACTTTTCAGATAAATGTGGCCTGGGAGGCAGCTTGGGCTGCTGAGGGGCTCGACTTTGTCCCTTACGGAGGAGGCTCCCAGGATCTCCAAGACAGAGGCTTCTGAGGGGGCTTCAAAGGAAGTTATGAGGTCAGATCTGCCCGGAGTCCCTTCTGGAAGAATGGACAGGGTGGCCCTGAGTTGGACAGCTGGGGAGCTAGGAGGGAACAGAACTGGAGTGGAAGGGAAGGGGAGTTCCTGGAGAGAGTTGGAAGTAAAATGGGCATGGCTTGATGCTGCTTGGCAGAGGGAAATGCAGGGGAAGGAGAAACTCACAGGATGGACACGCAGTGACCACTTGCTGCGCCCCAGAGCCCAATACTGGAAGAGTCTGGTGCCCAGAGTCGCGGAACTTCTCAACAGCCCTGTGAGAGACGCCCCGCGACCCTTTGCCTGCCTCTCTAAGCACAAGGGAGGCGTGGAGTGTGGAGAAACTCCTCGTGCATAGGAAGTCCCCATCAGAAGCCTGACTTTGGTGTGGCAGAAATGTTATTACAGGGAAACATCAATGCAGGGCAGCTCTCACGACTGGGAGCAGAGGGACCTGGAGGCACAGGGACCACGGGTGTCTTGCTGGGCTCAGAGCAGGTGGCAGGGGGACTAGCTTTCTCTCGGTGCACAGAAGCCAAGGAGAATCTGGTTGGGCACTCTCTACCCTGGGAAGGCGTGGGGTACAGAGGCTAGCAAGACCTGCTTCCTTCCAGGAGGGGACTGGGTTCCAGGTCTCAGGGGAGGCTGCAGTGCAGCTCCCAGCAGGTTCTGGGAATGCAGTAAAGAGCTGAAGACAGGAGACGGGTGGGATCTCAGCCTTCAGAGCTGGAGGGAGCCAGGTCACTCATACATCAGACCAAACCTGGCAGCGGGGTCCCGCAGGAAGGCACCTAGCAGACAGAGCAGTCTGGGTGGGGATGTGGCCCTGAGCCTGCCCTTCCCTGCCCTGAGTGGACGCAGCACTCCTGGCTCAGAGCAGCCCAGGAGCCGCCCTGATGACAGGGCAGGACCTGCGTGACAGAGCAGAGTTCCAGCAAGGAGGCTCCAGCACCTTTGCTGTCGGGCCTCAACAGATAAACTCTGCCAGCAATTAACAAAACATTGTCCTGTTCTCAGCAGGAGGAAGAGGAGGAGTGGAAAATGTCACCAAGTGTTTTCCTTCACTCGATGGAGGAAGGAAATAACTTATACAAAGGTCAGTCTGGGGGACTGTTTACAGTGGCCCAGACGTCACTGTCCACTGAGCGTGACCCCCTGGCCCCACCCCCAGAGTCTATTGGGAATCCTGGAGTACTCATTCACAAGAGGCTACCAGCGTGCGGTGCGTCCAAGAGTCCCTGCCCATCTCTGGTACTTCTTGGTGGCTTCAGGCACATAGTGGTAAAGAGCAAGACGCATAAAGATGGGGACATAATCAAAACTTCTGTCCTGTCTTTTGAAGCCCTAAGCTTTCAGCCGGCCATTCTCTTGCTTAGTGTCAAGGAAGAAGAGAATCTCGTAGATTGTTTACCTTAGGAAAATCCATACCAGATGTATAGTAAAATGCGGTCCATCAATTAGACTAGGACATATGCCTGAATCCTGACGCATAATTCCTTTGTCAGTTGTTCGGCATAATTAGCATAGCCAGAATCTGGCCCAATGTGCAAGCGCATGAATGAATGGTCTTTCAAATATTTCCATTATAACTTACTAGGACGATGAGCCAGTTTCTTCAGTCCTGCTCCACCCTCAGGATAAATCCCAACACAGAGTGATCTGTCAGCGTGACCAGGTCATTAGTGCTGTTGTGCAAATTCCTGAGAAATGCAATAAGGACACAAAGGAGAACATTTGCAAACATCCGTCAGTCACACACTTCCTTTCCAATTTCGGTCTTATCTGGACAACTTGGGTACAACTATTAACTTCAGATCTATTACAGATAGAAAGATAAATAGATGAGCATTTGTATGTGATGTTAACTGTGCAGTTAATATATATTATATGTTAATCATTTATGTGTTAATTCAAGATTTTCATCCCAATAAATTGAGTCCTATCCTAGCAACAATATGAATATAGGTAGGGGTTTGATATGCTAGCTGTTCGAGAGAAAAATGTCTGTGTGCCACCTAAAATTCTCTTACAGACCACTCATGGCAAGGAAGGGTACCACATTGCCCACGATGCTGAACTGAGGCAAAGCCCGGGGGGCACCGTAGCATTGGCAGGACTTGGCACCTGCTCTGATGGGGAGGAAGGAAGTCAAAGAGGTCAACTGGCATATACTAAGTGCCCAAGATCTGCAAGGCGGGATGTCTTCCGTGCCATCATTGCTCTGCCCATCGGCAGAGTTGAAGGGAACACCTACCCCATCCAGGTCTGAGGATCGTCAGCTCTTGAGCACACAGTGTGCAGAATGGTCACTAGCCAACACATTCGCCCACTTGCATACGCACTCAGCAAACACCAACCGAGCACCGTGCCCTGCTGGACCCAAAGATGGCACCCGCCAGCAGCACGCTGCCACGCGCTGGGTGCCGTGGGCCGGCTGGGATGGGAGAGTGTATGAGCTGGGTGGTTGGTGTAAGTGAGGTTAACAGAGGGACATCGGTGGGTCTGTCCAGCTAGGATTCGCAGCAACCCCTGCTGCAGGGTCACGGGCCTGGGTGAGGTCCCACGGGCTTTCAGTGCCAGCCACAGGAACGACATTTGCAAAGTGCTTTGTGTAGTGTTACCTGTTGGCCTCCCTCACAGCACACGAGGCCCCAAGCCCGCTCTCAAGCCCTCTCACGCCCATTCACTTTCTGTGGAAGCCCTCCCCCGGCCTGGCCTGGAGCTCCCCCTTGGGCCTTCTGGGGCCCTTGCTGACTTTACCACCTTCTCTCTTTCTTGTCACACCCTCATTTTGATGGCGCTTGTCCCCAGAGGCGAGTCCCCAAGGGGCGCTGCAGGCAGGGGCCGCGTGTACTGTCATCCACTCTCACTGTCCAGATTTGGAAGGCCCAGCACCTTCCCTTCTCATATAGCCGTGGGGAAACTGAGGTCAAGGAAGAGAGGCTGGGGAGAACAAACCCTCCTCTGCCATCACAGGACACCAGGGCAGGCGTCCGAACTCCATCTCAAGAAGGAGCACAGAAGGACGCGGTGTGGACTTTGCCCGCGGCTTCACTCCTACCACCAGGCCCACCTACCTTCTGTTGCTGTCTCAGAATGCCTGTCCCTTCAGTAAGGCCTCCCCATGTGGCGTGACCGTCTCCCCTGTCCGAGCCGCCTGCTTTACTCACCAACCTGGGCTCAGATGGGAGGAGCCATGCCCATTGCTTCCTGTGGGGTGTCAAGACCCCGAGGGCGGGGCCTTCCATTTTCTACCCGCTCTGTGACCAGCGCCTGGCCATCCCCACGCTCCACGCAGCCATTTCATGACTGAACATAATCCCTGTCTTCTTCATGAGTGGACGTGGATGAACCATGATTTAACAACTGACATCATCCGTGTGTTCTTCACGAGTGGACGTGGGATGAATTCCATCGCATGGTGTGGCTGGAAAGTGGACAAGGCCAGACAGGTTTCTATTATTATTATTACCCTTTTAATACTCTGAATTTGTTACATACAATGTGGGCACATTGTTTTGACAGAACACAAAAAATAATTTTGAGAAAATTGAACCTTCCCATGGCAAGCCACGCCTTGCAACCTGCCAAGCCACACAGGAAAGCTCTCCACGGGCCCTGCCTCCTGTTAGTGTCCATTTCCAGGACGCTGAGCACCCAGGGTCCTTCCAGGAGGAAACCTGAGTGTCCCCTCCCTAAGTGGACTTGGTGGCCTTGAGTGTGTTATCTGCCTGGTCTCTGGTAACTTAGAGAAATCAAATCTCTTCATCCTGGAATTCTACTCTTTAAAATCTAAGGTTTTCCCTTTCAAGTTAGACATTAGCATTTTAATCGCTAAGATTAGCCCCCTCCCCTCGGGGGGGCTGGCCCGCCCTCCCCCCACGTGTGAACAGGCCCGGGCCAGCTTTTCACATTCTTGGGATAAAAGGGAGTGGGGCAGTTGCTGCCCTTTGAGGGTCGGGAACAGCTTCCTGCATTTATAAATGTCCATGAAATTCTTAAAGGGATTGAAAAGTGCCCTGTGTAGAAGAAATGTCATGAGAAAAGCCAAGCCTCGGTGGAAAACTGGATCCATTGACACCATCCAGTGGGGGGAGCCGTGAGCGCCACCGTGCAGGGCTTGATTTTAAAAGGTATCCTCAGCGCCAGCATGCGAATGTGTTACTTGCAACTGTTTTTACATAAATAATCATGCCATGGTTTCCTTTCTGTTAAGTATTCGGAGCTCTTTTTATTGAAGAACCTGTTGTTCCCCGGTTTTAGTGCATCTGTCCAGAGGGAAAAAGAAAGGCCGCTCCTTGTAAATAACAACGCTATTTGGCTTTAAACCGCCTTCGTGGAACAAGTGGGTTTCACAGTTGTCTGAGATTTAGTACTTTTACAAGGGGAAAACAGTTATTATTCGCAAATAGCACATTATAACGTATCGAAGCCCTTTCTAAAATTATTTTCAAGGGAAAAGCTAACAATTTTAAACACATAAAAAAAAGCATGTGCTATTCCTACATTTTAAAGTAGCCCACCTCTTAAGCGTATGTACATTTCAGAAGTCTTCTATAAAGAAAGAACGGCACTCAAGCGAAGACCCAGAGCCGCCCTCTGCCTCTGGCGCTCAAACATCCTACACGCTAGCCACAAAATCCACGTTCTTTGGGATCCAGCGTGAAGAATACACCTGCAAATATTAATGGCAAAATGTTTTTTACATCAGCAGGCTGTCATAGACAACTTGCATCGTGTGAAATGTCTACGCCCTGACTCTAGACCAGGAAGGATTATTCATGAGAATAGAAACCAGCCCAGGCCCTTGAACCTTCTCCTACATCCCTGCCCCCCGGCCCACCAGCAGCCTGGCTGTCACCTCCCCCTCCTCTGTGTGATGGCCCCCTTGAGCTTCAGCCTCACCCTGCAGCTGCCTGGAGACTCACCTCCTCTCATCTCCTCTAGGGACCTCCCTTAAGGATGCGCGCTCCATCCCCTCTCCCACCCACCCACCCCACCCCCAGGCCCTGCTGGGTCCTGGCCACCAGACCACCTCCCCAGTAGCTGCGCTACCTGGGGAAGTCCTATCAATAATTTGCCATTTTTTTGTGATTTGATTTCTGTCTGCTGCTTCTCAGTCCACATTGGGCCTTCTAAAAGAAATGTGAGTCCCATTGGCATCACCACTGTCAAAACCCTTCCCCACAACCTGGCATTCCCCGCTCACCAGAGCTTGGTGGCAGGGACTGAGGTCAGCCTGCCATTTTCATAATCCTGAGAGAGAGGGAAGGAAGAGAGAGGAGAGAGAAGAGAGGGGGGAGAGAGAGAAAAAGAGAGAGAGAAGAAAGAGGAGGAGGAGGAAGAGGAGGAGGAAGAAGAGGAGGAGGAGGAAGAAGAGAAAGAGGAAGAGGAGGAAGAGGAGGAGGGGGAGCGGGAGGAAGAAGAGGAGAAGGAGCAGGAAGGAAGAAGGAGGAAAGGTGAGAAGAAAACTTCCTAGCCTCTGATGGAATCCAGACAAGCTCCAGTCCAGCCAACACCTACTGTTCCAGAGTCTGCCCAGGACATGAGTCTTCCCGCCTCACCCATGCATGGTGACGTCACGGCACCCATAGACTCTCCATGCTGGCCACTGGATCTGCGCCATGGCCTCTGAACCTGACCTGCATTGTTTAAAATCCAGCCACCCTTCTGAGTACAGTCTTCCTGCTGCTGTCCTGTCTCCGGGGTCCTGGCTGTGGCCACGGTGAGGTACCATGTGTCCTGCATGAGTCCTCTCCCCCCTGAAGCTAAAGAAGGGTCATCCAGGGGAGTCCAAGCGTGTAGATGCTCTGCTCCTGGGGCAACAGCAGCAACCCTGGGGCTAAACTGGGAACTGGACACACTATTGCATTTTTTATCCTCGCCCCAGCTCTATGAGGAGGGCTATTTTCATTCCAGAGAAAAGGAAACAGGTTCAGCAAGGCTGTTGCCTGCTGTTGACTGCTGGTGAGTGGTAGGGCCTGACCTAGGCCAGGTACCTATCACACCATGACACTGGTAACCCTGGCAGCTTCCTGGGCTCGTGTCAATTGGCCTGAGCCCTGGGAAAACATCCTGGTGCCATTTTCCAGTGCTTTGTGTGCGTGAGAATCTTGGCGCCGTTCCTCTGTGTCTCGGGAATGTGGCTTCCCTGCATCAGGCCACATCTTGTCCCTTCCTTCCTTGCTCAACCCTTCTGCTAATCTAATCCTGCTGCTCCAAGATCTAGAGATCTGACCCCTTCTTCCTGCTCTGTGGTCTCTGCGCATCTTCAGGCACCTTTTCAGCTCTGGATCTTTCTATCTAATAAGCCTGGCTCTCGCTGGCTGCCAGGCACACGGCTCTGTGTGGGTGTTAAGTTTAAGGGCCACCGGGCCCCTCTCAGCCAGCTGGCAGGGCAGCATGCTGAGGGCCCGCGGAGGTGGAGAAACCTCCCCATCACCCACACCACGCCTCCCCTGGAGGCCCCACAGACGCTCTTTCTAAGATGTGGCCATTGTCGGGCAGAGGCCAGGAGCCTCACTGTACCCCCGTGGCCCTTGGTTGCCTTCCCAAGTCGACGGTCATTACCGCCCTCCAGTGAGTTCCCAGAGAAGTGGCCAAGCTGGGTGGCACTTGGGAGCTAAGTTCCAGCAAGTTTTCTTCCCATTCTGAATATAGAGTCTAGGAAAAGTTCTGCAATGTATCTTGCAGGGAGATCCCACCTCCACATGTATCTGGAGTCCTGAGAGCCAGAGAGCTCTTTTTCAATGTATTTGAGTGGTGCCAAGTTATCTGTGTTTTCTCTAGGCCCCACTTCCTATCTACCAGGATAAGGCAAAAGGAAATGTTTAAATATGTAATTTCAAAAACATTCCAAAATACAGTAGTTCAAGCAGGGAAAATAATGGATGCTTGTGTCGTTAGTGTCGCCTGTTTTGTAATAGGGATCAAAGGTAATTAATGGTGAGTTCAACGGGCAGAAAAACCTCTTTCGTTTTAATGAATAATAAAAAAATAATAAAATGGCTGGGCATGTTGGTGCATGCTTGTAAGCATGTACTTGGGAAGCTGAGACAAGAGGATCCCAGGTTCAAGGACAACCTCAGCAACTTGGCAAGACTCTGTTTCAAAATAAAAAGGGCTGAGGGTGTAGCTTGGAGGTAGAATGCCCCTAGTTCAATACTCAGCACCAAAAACATTAATATGACATTTTACAAAGACAGAGACCGACCATGGTATAATGTCACCATGAATATATTGTTTCTATTTGGTTATCATCATATAATAGGATGCTGTTTGCATTGTGCTTTTTATTATTAACTGTTTTCACATCAACAATTTTTTATGTGTGTGTGGTACTGGGAACAGAACCCAGGGGTAGTTTACCTCTGAGTTACACCCCCAACCCTATTTTTTATTCTTTATTTTTTGAAACAGGGTTTCACAGAGTTGCAAAGGGCCTCACTAAGTAGGAGGCGAGGCTGTCTTCAAACCGCCATCCTCCTGTCTCAGCCTCCCAGCTTCTGGGATTACAAGCATGTGCCACCATGACCCGCTCCTTTTTTATTATTTATTTATTTATTTATTTATTTATTTATTTATTTATTTTGGTGGTACTGGGGTTCCTGGAAGCCCTTCTACCTCTGGGCTACACTCCCAGACCTATTTTATATTTTTATTTGGAAACAGGGTCTCCTAAGCCAGTGCACACGGCTGGCTTCGAACCAGCGCGAACCTCCTGTCTCCGCCTCCCAAGCGCGGGGATGACGAGCGTGCCCACCACGCCCGGCTTTCTTTTTTTATTTTTTAAAAAATGTTATACAACCACATAAATGAATCACGTCACTCCCTGGGTTATTTTTTTTTTTCAAACTTAGGACAGAAATTAAACGTGTTTCCATCATAACAGCTTTCCTTAAACCTTCATGCTGAATTTTTTCTTTTTCTTCTTTTCCTTTTTTGCTTTGCTTCTGGAGTACAGACATGTGGATGAATAAAGACGAATCTTGGAACTTCCCTCAGGACTATGATCCAGAACTGATCAAGAGAGAGAAACGGAAGGAGCTGGAGTTGGAGATAAGGGTGCAGGTGGGGCTCCGGCTGTCTCGGAGTAAGAACGAGGCCCCGGCTCGCTGTGAGGATGGTCCTTGGACAGCTTTCTTCATGACCTGCTCGAGAATTTAAGCGATGTTTAACTCTCACAAAGAAGACGCACAGGAGTTGTGCTGGGCTACTTAAAAGTGGGTGTTCTCTGTTCCTCTAGGTTGATGAATTGATGCGTCAGGAACTAAAAAACTTAAAACTAGCCGTGAACAGAGAAAAGGAGCTTCCAGTCAAGCCAGGGAAGCAGGAGAAAAAGGTAAGTCGAGGGAGTGTGGGTGGACAGCGCCCACGGCACGGCCGTTCTGGAGGATGGCCAGGGCCTGGGGAGTCTGGCTTTCCTTCCGTCAATATGATTGGCACCACCCTGGGCTCTCAGGACAGTGGGCGCATACAGGGTCAAGCCCCAGGGTTGAGCGTGACCTCCCTGAGCCCTGGTCAGTCAGATTCCCCTCACCCAAGCCCACGGATAGGAGAGCCACGGAAAGGGCCTAGCATGAGCCCCAAGCCCCGCACGGCTCCCCTGAAGGATCTTCAGGGCCTGTGACCCCGAGCAGGTTCTTGTGAGTAGGGGTCCCGGATGCATGGCCTTTGAAGTGGCCAGCCCATCTCAAGGTGGCTTAGAGTGGCCGGTCGGATCAGAGTACTAAAAGCTCATTAACTTGGTCTCCAGCCTCCACCTTCCCTCCAAAGGCGGTCCTGCCATAGCAGCCAAAACCTTCCGAGCAGGCAGCCACGATGTCTGCTCCCAGGCTTTCTTGTTCCCCATCCTGGAGTCACAGCCCGACTTAGAGTCTTCGGCACACACAGCCGGATTTGTGTCTGGTTCTGCCAGGCAGGAGCCATATGGCCTTAGGAGGCCCAGCCTGGTCCTGGTTGTTTGGAGTTTATGGCCAAACATTACTTTAGTGTTAACTCCTAAGGCAGCCTGCTCTGAAAGACGCAGCACTGTGGCCTGGTGAGGTTCTCTGTCCCCATGAGGACGTCGGTGATGTCGCCCGTGGACAGTCTTCTTTAACCACAAAAAAAGGTGATTTTTAGAGACTGAACATGGACTTTTCACTGAACAACATGGGGATTGAAACAGGAAGTCGCTGTACCCTGGGCTGAACTCGGGCTTGCTTTCTTTACCGACACCCCATCAGCCTTGCCAAGATTAGCCAGCCTCCCACCGGGCTTCCCTGCAGGCGCTTCCCGCATCAGGCATCTGCCCTCAGTGTGTTGTGGCCTGGCTTGGCTTGTGTCACCACAGGCATCAGGGTACCCCCGACGGCAGGCCTAGAGTGAATCACAACAGCAGTTTCCTCGAGATGCAAAGAAGCCTAAGAGAGAGTTCAGAGATGACAATGTCTTGGATTTTGAACTGGGTGGTGGTTATATGTAAAAATTAAGCATAAAAGAAGCTGGGCACGGTGGTGCACACTTGTGATTTCAGCATTCGGGAGGCTGAGACAGGAGGATCGCGGTTCACATACAGCCTCAGGTACTTAGTGAGGCTCTCTGCAACTCAGTTAGACCCTGTTTCAAAATATAAAGAATAAGCCAGGTGTGGTGGCGCACGCTAGTAATCCCTGCGCTTGAGAGGCAGAGACAGGAGGATCGCGCAGGTTTGAAGCCAGCTGTTCTGGCTTAAGAAAGCCTGTTTCCAAATAAAAAATATAAAAAAATAGGTCTGGGAGTGTAGAAGGAGGTAGAAGGGCTTCCAGGAACCCCAGTACCACCAAAATAAATAAATAAATAAATAATAAAAATAAAAATAAAAACAAAATATAAAGAATAAAAAGTAGGGTTGGGGTGTAGCTCAGAGGTAGAATGCCCCTGGGTTCCAGACCCAATACTGCAAAATGAGGAGGAGGAGGAGGAGGAGGAAGAGGAGGAGGAGGAGGAGGAGGAGGAGGAGGAGGAAGAGGAGAAGGAGGAATCAAGCTGAGAGTAGATATACGCTATATAAGTTTTACTGCAATAAAAGAGAGTTAATTAATTAATGAGGAAACGGACATGAAGATGAAGGAGAAGAGACCAGTGTGTGGAGAAAGAGCCTGACATCTGTCAGATGGGAGGAACGAGATTCACTCGAAGAACCCAAGATAGAAGGTGACAGAGAGGGAAGAACAGGACTGGAGAAAACCCTAAGCCGTGGTGTTGGACTCTGTCCTGTGGGCGATAGGGAGCCACGGATGGCGATTGTAAGTCAAACTGTCAGGTGCACAGCCAGCGTCTGAATGCAGGGTCCCTCAGGAACTGGAGGTGGCAGCCTGGCCCTGAGGCTCCAGATGTGGGACCAGCTGCTCCCAGAGAGCTGGCTGGCTGTTGCCCTGGCCCGTAAGTCTGTGATGGCAACATACTTTAGACTGGGCGATTTATAAACACAGAGAGTTTGTTGCTCTCTGTTCCAGAGGCTGGGAAGTTCAGGATGGAGTTGGCAGCAGAGTGGGTGTTTAATGACAGCTGTTATCTGTCCCTGTTAGCTACGTGTTTTCCTGGTGGAGAGGTGAACAAGCTCCCCGGGTCCTCTCTCATAAGGGCGCCGACCCCACTCATGAGGTTGACGCCCTGGACACCCACTCCCCTCCCAGAGCCCCACCTCTTGGGTTAGATGTCAACACATGGGCCCAGGGGGACATTGGACCCTGGCACGTACCAAAGACAAACACAGGGGCCTGTTGGAATGCGGCCGTGTGCCGAGCCACTGGGCTTCCCAGCCATGCCTCTGCCCATGGAAACATCACAGCTTCTCATCCCACATGGCACATCCCACATGGCACGGTCACATTTTCACCACCACCACCCCAAAAACCAGATCCTTGGACTAACATCTCGGGCTTGTTCGCTGGTTTTTACTAAATTGATGCTCATTTCCATTTTCTTTCAGAAAAACAAAGAGAAGAAAGGCAAACGAGGGAAAAGGGGGAAGGACAAAGACCTGACGGCCGACAGGTGAGGAAGGGCTCGTCTGTGGCCAGGCCCGGGCGGAAGCCACAGGACCTCGGGGACAGCCTGGATCCCTAGCCAACCTGCCGAGCCCCCACCCAGCTCTGCCACACCCTCTGGGTCCTCCACGGTGTCGGAGGAGAGGTTTGAGCCCTCGTGGGGAAACGCTTGGCCACTCTGCAGCTGGTTACAACCCCTGTGCTGTTGAGATTTAGAGCTGAGGACAGGCCCAGGCGCACTTGGAACCCCAGGGGATCTGGGTTCACGTGACATTTACGTTTTAAGTCACACAGGGTGGGGAGTGTTTCTTAAAACTCATACAGTAATCCCAGATCTCAGGGAGCTGAGACAGGAAGGTTGCTGGCTCAAGGCCAGTGGACGGTAACTCAGTGAGACTATGTTTAGAAACTAGAAATAGAACAGGGCCAGGGTGGAGCTCAGTGGCACAATGGCGTTGGGTGCAATCCTCAGTGCCACCAAAAACACACACACAAACCAGGACCCCTTGTTCAGAGAATAACATCCGGAGGACATGCTATTTGAGGACATGCTGAGACTGTCCTCCTTGGGACAGGAGAGTTTCCGTCTTTCCCTTCCCTGCCCTGCCACCATTGGGCTCCCCTGGCTTGTCAAGGTGTGAGGACCAAGGGTGAGGCTGAGTCTTCTCGGGGAAAGGCTATTTCCAGTCCCTGAGTCTCGTTGGTCCAACTTCCGTACTAATGAATGGCTTTAAATGTTCATTTGTCTAAGAGCTAAAATGGCGCTTAAGTGTCACAACACTGGTAATAAATAGCACCTGGATTTTCAAAGCTACTAAGAAATTTAACTAAAATTCCTAATAAACTTATGGGAATCAGTGTACACATACTCGCTCTTGCCATGGGCTTTCTCCCAGGGGAATGCGTGTTGACCCCTCTTTGAGGTTCTCCCAACCCTCCATTGGGTCCCAAGGTCACCCCTCCCAAACCTGCCTGAGTCAGATCCATCGAGCAAGAAGCCACCTTGAACTCTCCAAGAGGGAGGAGGCAGAGCTCCAGAGCCTGGGTCTGGGGACACCTCCAGCGAGGCCAAATGCCCCAGATCTCTGTGCACCTGGAGCTCCATCAGCAACCCTGAAAGAAAGGGAGAGGTGCACTGCTCTCTGCAGGAAGAAGGCTGTCACAGGGTCTCTGTAGGCACCTACAGCACCCCATTGAGGCGCCATTGTTTGGAGAATGGTTTAGGGCCAAGATGCTGTGGCTGTGCTTCCAAAGAGGAGCCTGGGCAGCATTCTGAGACTCTCCAATTCCTGGGGAGACCTGCATCCATCTATGCACAGACCCTGATGCCTCCTAGAAACAGGTCCTGGGACATCAGAGTCCTGTCCCTTGAGCAGGGTCCAGCCCACACGTGCAGTGTCTCAGGTGTCTTTTAGTACTTTTAAATGACACTTTCCTCCTCTGTCTTACATTCCTCCCAAAACTTAGGGAAATAATGCAGACCAGGAGGTAACTCGAATGTGCCACTAGGACCCAGCACTACGTCGAAAGTGTTTACTCACATTCTCTGGCTATTTTAGTCTGCATGCTCACCACTGTGAACCAAACACCTGACACGTAAGAGGCGGAAGAAGTTTGTTTGCTCACAGTTCTGGAGAGCTCAGTCCATGTCAGGCTGGCCTCCCGGCCTGCGGGTCCTCAGGGCGTCATGACAGGGAGCAGAGAGAGGTGAGAGGTAGTGCCTGCTCATGGCAGAGGGGAAAAAGGAAGCTGCAGGAGCCAGTTTAGAAAAACACTGCCCCCAGCCACTGTCCCAAGGACCTGCGCCCAAACACAGCTGCCTTGCCTAACACATGAGGTCTGCAGGACACTTTAAACCATAGCACTTGCATAGAAATCATTGCTTTGTAAAGTGTAAACATATACTTGATAAAAACATAAATTCCTGAATAAAATACTGCTAAACAGGATGGACCACACACAGGCAGCCCATGGATAGTGGCTGCTAGATGTGGAATCTATCCTTGGCATAGCTTCCTTGCAGATGGACTATAATAAAGAGATGCAAGTTCTTTGTGAAATGAACAGACACCAGTGTCTTGTATTCATTTTAATGTCCAGACATAGAAATACCTGACACATCATTCCTGAAAGACTTTTCATTTTAAACACCTGTGCCTCTACAGTCAGGTTAGCTCTGCCATGATACTATAAAAAAAAAAAAAAACTTCTTAAACCAGTATTTTTTATCATTGCTTGAGGGGATTTAGAGGTGAAAATGCTTTATTCTATAACCAAAGTCTACTTTGCTGAAAAAGAAAAAACAAATGCAGGTCTGTAAATGGGTCTTCCTAATATATTTTGTCTTAGTAGTTTTAGAGAATCTTCAATTTTATGTTAATGTTTTGTGCCTATGCTACATGTTTATATTAAGTATTCAAGTTAGGCATGGTGGTGCATCCTTATAATCCCAGTACTTGGGAGGCTGAGACAGGAAAATCCCAGGTTCGAGGCCAGCCTCAGCAACTTAGCAAGACCCTGTTCAAAATAAAAAGCGTGTAGCTCAAAGGTAGAATGTCCCTAGGTTCAATCTCCAGTATAAATGTAAAAATAAATAAATAAATAAATAAATATTCCAATTAAAGTGCTGTCATTGGGCCAGGCGTGGTGGCGTGTTCATGGACAGCCTCGAATACTTAGTGAGATCTTGTTTCAAAATAAAGAATAAAAAATAAGCCTGTGGGTAGAGCTCAAAGGTAGAACGCCCCTGGGTTCCATCCTCAATTTTAAAAAATGTTGTAATCGGTATTTCTTTCTTATAGTTTAGATTATCCCAAGGTGCACTGCAATAAGCCTTTCTTAACTTCCAGCAGAGTGCATGCTGTCTTAGATGTATTTGATGGCACACAGGTACAGGCAACCAAAGCTAAGCTCATTGGATTCACATCCCTCTCAGTCGTATTTGGCTTGAGTTGACGGACATTCTTGGGTCTCTTCATCACACTCACTTGGATCATAAAACAGTGGAAGAACTGTTTAAATTCTTATTTACAATTCCCAACCAGTAGGCAAAGGTAAGATGGAGGAATAAGGAAAAAGAAATCACAAACCACCTGTGTGACATTTGAGCTTAAATTCTCTGAATCTATGCAGCCCAGACCCCAGATAATAGGATCAGGAGTTTCGTCCACTAAGTGGGATACTAGACCCATTTTTTTTTAATCAGTTGGTATAAACTCCCAGTGTGTTGGCCATATATCCAAACTCCTCCTAGGGAAGTGTTTTTGACATCTATAAACACGGTAAAAATGTACATGGCCTTCTAAAAAGTCATCGTGCATATAGCTTTAGACATTTTATCTTCTATGGAAGAATTATCTTCAGTATAAACCTTTGTTCCTTGTTTTTCTTTCTTTAAAATTATTATGCTATTAAGTTTCACAAAGAATTAATGATTTACTACTGCTTGCAGGTCCTAGCTGAATGTGTAATTATGACCCTATTGCATTACTATTATTGGGTAATTTCTAACTCATATTTGTGCCATCATGAAGACCGATGGTGCTTTCAGACACCCAGAGATATAATGGAAAACATCCGATATACACATGGATGAGTGAAAGTATTGTTTTTCAAAAAGCCTAATTTATCCCAAATTGCAGAAACACTTCAAAAATCTGCCTATTTGCATATGTGCAAGCATACTTTGACATCCTGTGGTTTAGTTTTCTCATATGTGGTGATTAAGAGGAATACTGTGGGTTCCGTGTGTGTGCTGATGGCTCAGATGTTCTGCTTTGTCCCTAGGACCATCGAGTCTCTGTACAAGGAGCTGGTGGAAGAACGTCTGCTGATCCAGGCTCGCAAAGTCAAACTCTCCGATTACATTGGTAAAGCGCATGAGGAACCCTGCGCGTGTGTGTCCCTGGGACCCCTTGGGTTCAGAGGCCCAGGAGCAGGAAACGTGTTTCAGTGTACCTTTGTCCAAACCAAAGCCTGGCCATGGTGACTTTGGAGAAATGTTTGTCAGATATAATTTCTTTGAATAACCTAAGAGAATGCTGTGCGGAACACATAGGTTTTCTTAACAAAATGGGTCCATTTTCTCCCCTGCCGTGGCAGAAGCAGGTGTTTTTAACCTGCCTGCAGGATCCCTTGTGGATTTTCTTTCTGGTATAACCTAACCTGAGGAAATGAAGACGATTCATGGGTTCACGTCTAAACAAAATGTCCCTAGGGAGCAGCACCAGGATCTTGGCTCTCGTATGGGGCCATGGTAAGACACAATAATGTGCTTTCAGAGTAGAGGGAGCCTCAGAACTTGGCCAACAGCCCAGGCAAGTTGATCCTTGATTCCATCAGAACCAACACTCCTAATTCAATTTACTATGATTTGTTTAAATAAAATTTGTTAGGTTCTAGGAAATACAGTGCGTCTGGATATTGATATCGGTTTACGTAATTAGGAAAATTGAGGTCACTCTCATATCCCCTCCAATGTCATGTTTACTGGCAGTAACTGCAAGATGTAACAGTGTGATGGGCTCTCTTTCTGTTCCGGCAGAGGTTCAATTAACCACGCCGGTATTTATTACCTGCTCATTAAAAAGCGTGGGTATCCGAAGCCTCGTGGCAGCTTTCATTCTCTCTCATACCCGACCCAAGCCCGCTGTCCTTGCCAAGGGCTTTTTACTCAAGCAGGGCTTTGGAAGGCTGCCCTCCACGCCGTTATCTGAATTTTAACTCTGCTCTTCTTAACCTTTGAAAATGTGTATAAGCTTTTGATATTTCCAGGTTTCCCAAAAAGCAAGAATGTGCAGATTATATTTGTCATACGTGCAGAACATCAAACACTCGGCCAGGTCAGTTCCTGCTAGAGAAAGAAAGCATGGGACTCTACAGGGAATCTAGACAGCGATTCATTCATTGAATATTTTTACTCCAGATTCAGATACAAATCAAGGAAATCATATGATCACATAAAGCTCCGTCCTCATGACAAATGGAGACCGCCAAACTAATTTTCTTGGTGACCTTATCTAAATTAGTTAGAAAATAACACTTCAGATTTATGGCTAGTTACAATTAAGCCCTTTGATATCTTCTAATTAAACCTGTAGAGATTTATTTCTGTATTATTCCTTTGGTAACCCTTTGAAAATGATAAAAATGTAAATGAATATCACCCTCAAAAGGAGATGTTTCTATTTATTCTAAATTAGACTCATACCCTTCCTTTCAAATGACTGAATTTTAGATTCAGATTTACACTGTTCCCATGCAAATTCCACACGGATCTTAAATAATTTATTTTCAAAGTTTGTGTAAACATTATGCATACCCTCTTAGGATATAAATAAAGCAACGCCCACTGCGTGCTAGCGCTCTGTGTGTGTCATTTAAAAGCTTCGTCTCTTTTCACATGGACCCAATATTCCAGCGTTATTTTTTTTAAACATCGGGCTAGCATAATAAATAATTTCTAGTTTACACTTTCTTTTTTTCTTTTTTTCGGTACTGGGGATGGAACCCAGGGGCACTGTACCTCTGAGCTACACCCTCAGCCCTAGTTTTTAGTCTTTTTTTAGTTTTGAAACAGAGTCTCACTGAGTTGCAAAGGGCCTCACTAGGTAGCTGAGCAGTCCGTGAACCGCGATCTTCCAGTCTCAGCCTCCCAAATGCTGGGATGACAAGCGTGGGCCACCACGCCCGACCAGTTTACGCTTTCTTGCCTGGGTAGGTTTTCTTCAGATCTTTATCTGAGAAAAAAACAATGTATTCTTCATAATGACTCTCCATCATCCGATGATGATTGCTCTCCGTCCGTGATCATTTGCCGCTCAGACCAGCCCTGTGGGCGTTCACTCATCCCCATTTCGTTGGTCCCCAGGTGAGTACAGCTACCTGGGGACGACCCTCCGCCACTCGTCCATCGAGCCCATGCCGTCTCTGCTGGACGTCAGGCAGCTCATCACCTTGTACGGGATCTTGCCGCTGGGTAAGGACCCTGGTGCTTCTGCAGACGGGGTGGTGCCGCGCGGCAGCTTTGACAATCGGTTTCCCTGTGGTCGCTTGTCTGGGGCCCCCTCGAATGCCTCCTTCCCTCCCATTCTCAGACACCAGCGCAGACACCCCCCTCCTGGGTCCAGCCCACCTCGCCCTCTGCCGGACGTGGTTTCTCCTCAAGCCTCTGTGGGTCTCACAGAGACCCATTTGATTCTGATTCTGTTACCTGCTCAGGCCTCAGCCCCCGTCCTGGCCACAAACTCTGGGCAGCAAATCAAATCATGGGGACACAAGCCTTTGCGAGGAAAGAAAAGGAAATTTAATGCTTTGCTAGCAAATTGGAGAAACCAGTGAAAAATAGTGTTCAGGAAATGAGCCCTGGTTACTCCCAGGGTAAAGGAATCAAGTCCCTATTAAGAGGTATTTCCTCAGGGCCCTGTTGGGTGTTCATCAGAAGGGACCCAGCTGACGGTTAAGTATTCAGTTATTCAGATCCCTGGGCCCGGCCTTGCTGGGCTGTTTCTCAGAAGGGACGTGGTTCATGTCTGAGTCTTGCGTGAGTCAGTTCAGATTCACAAGTGCCAGCTCCCTTCCGTCAATAAACAAACAAGAACATGTTATTAGTTAACTGAGGGTAAAGGAAAGACAGAGGACAGGGGGGAACATGTCAGCTTTACGATGGGTCATCTTCTAGCTGCCAGGTTCAGAAGCAGGCCCCATCACACACACACACACACACACACACACACACACACACACACACACACAGCCCCCCAGCCAGGGCCATGCCCAGAGCAGCCTTCCAATCCCAGGTATGGAAAGGAGGAGGTACGCAAGGTTCTCCTCCAAGTAGAGGCAACAGCTCCCACAGCCTGTCATGTGACTGAACCCGTCAGTAACCACAGTAAGGCATGCTTATTTACTTATTTATTTATTTATTTATTTATTTATTGGTGGTGCTGAGGGTGGAACCCAGGGGCTTTCTACCTTCAGGCTATACTCCCAGACCTATTTTAATATTTTATTTGGAATCAGGGTCTCAGTAAGTTGCTGAGAGCCTCACTACGTAGCTGAGGCTGGCTTGGAACCTGTGCGGTCCTCCCATCTCAGCCTCCCAAGCACGGGGATTACAAGTGTGCGCCACCATGCCTGGCTTATGGCATGCTTATTTAATTTAATTCCAAAGACAGCTTGCTCAAAACTCCTTTCCAGGCTTCTATGACGAAAGGTAGGTAGCTATAAAAACTGTGCCTCCATCTATCACGAGATTGTCTTTTGTTTTCAGTTACACAAGAAAAAAGAAAAGCGCAATAATAATTTTATTGACATTTTGACAGCCAATCACAAAGAGCCCCAAACAAACTCACATGATAATAGATACTTCGATCACAGTGTTCCCCAGAACAATTCCTTTCACGTCACACCGCAGACCCCATCCCAGCTCTGTTTTTCTCTGCAGTGGAGAATACCTGGCCCAGGAACCCAGTCTATGTGGCTCAGAACACAAGACAGGGCCCTCTGAATGACTATAATAACTCAAGTCCCTTTATTACCAAGTGTCAGACTAACTCTGGTGCTCCTGATGGGCCAGGAGCCAGGGCAGGAGAGAGAAGGCCAAGCCGCTGGTTGCCTGGATCGTGGTCTTTCCTTACCTTGTAAGCGCCGCTTAATGCTAGAAAGAGGATGCCAGGAAAATGATATTTCTGGGCCAACCTCATCCCCCGTCTCTGCATTCTTTTCCCAAGCCTCAGGAATGTAATGCCACTGTTGTCGAGCAGAGAAACCCTGGCCAGAGGTAAGCTATCGCAGGAATGCTCTTTAAATCATGAGTTTAAAGAAGGCACAGGAGGGAGGCTAGACACTGAAGACTCATAGAAACCCCGTGGCTCCATCACAAACCCGACATACAAATCAGAGGGACCAGCGAGCCAGCTGAGCGGAAGGCATGTTGCTGGCCGGCCCTGCTTTCTGCACATCCATCACGGTGGCAGAAACCTGGGTCACATCACAGATTAACTGGCCCGAGGTGCCCCGGCATAAGAACCACTGATTTTCCTGGCAGCATTTTTTAGACCCTTCAACGTTGCCTGTTTTAGGTTCGGCAGCCGTGCACGAGAAGGCACCCTTGGTGAAATCGCTGCTGCTGGCTGGGCCATCTGGGGTCGGGAAGAAAATGCTGGTCCATGCCATCTGCACAGAAACAGGAGCCAACCTCTTCAATCTGTCCCCAGCGAACATCGCCGGGAAATACCCGGGCAAGAACGGCCTCCAAATGATGTTACACGTCATCTTCAAGGTACTTAGTACAGTTCTGGGTTTCCAGCTCCCCTCCCTCTTGCAAATGACATCTTCAGACCCTGCAGATAATGTTTTTAGGCCGATGAACACGTAGCTCTTAACCCCCCCACATCATGTTCTCTTGTAAATTAATTGATTACCACATCTGCCCAAGCCTTCTGCGGTTAGAAATCGCTTGTTTTGCATAAACACCCTACTGTGCCACCCAGGATTGTCTCTGCTGCCGCGAGAATTCTTCCTGAAACGCTAGTGTATTTCATTGAAAACACAACCTGGGATTTCTTCCTTCTGTTCATCTTGAGGTCATACCTGGCATCAGACAGCGGCGTTTTTGGTATACTTTCTCACGTGGTGTGAATTGCTGAACTATGTACGGTGCCTTCTGAGCATCAGCTCCCCACTTGGGTGTGGTGGAGGAACCTGCAGGATGCTAAGCTGGGCAGTGACGTACATCTACATGCAAGGGTCTGACAGGCTTTGTTTTCTGGGCTCATGGGAGGTGATGATAAACAGAACCATTTATACAGGTGATGAACCCATAGGGATGGTTCCTTCTTGGTACCCTGTGCACCAAAAACGAGCAAATAGCAGCGCGATAGGATTTCTCCTCTTCACCATGTGATCCCTCTCACAGCAATGACCAGGACCTTCTCACTCTCCTTTTCTCCTGACCCATGGAGGAATCCATGCAGTCTGCGGCCACCATTTTCCTATGTTTGGGGCCCTTGAGTAGTGTGTACGTGGTGTGTGTGTATGTGGGTGTGTGTGTGTGTGTGTGTGTGTGTGTGTGTGTGTGTGTGGCTGGGGACTGAGTCCAGGAGCCCTCTACCTTCAAGTCACACCCCTAATCCTATTTTATTTTCTATTTTGAAACAGGGTCTCACTAAGGTGCTGAGGCTGGGCTTGAGCCTCCTGTCTCAGCCTCCCAAGTCCTAGGATTACAGAAGTGGGCCACCAGGCCTGGCTATAACTTCTTAAAAACATCCATTCAAATCATTGGTCTACTCTTCCGGGGCTGTTGGTTTTTGACTTATAAGAGTTCTTTGTGGCCTGTGGATGAGTGTGAGACATGAGTGGGGCAGTGCTTGCTCTTGTTCTGTGGTTTGCCTTTCCACCTTCTGAATGATTTCTTCTTGTCTAGCTGCCCTGTCCTCGACTGGGCGAGGGTGCCCAGAGCTCCGCCTGTGTGGGTCCTGGGGTCCTCGACTGGGCGAGGGTGCCCAGAGCTCCGCCTGTGTGGGTCCTGGGGTCCTCGACTGGGCGAGGGTGCCCAGAGCTCCGCCTGTGTGGGTCCTGGGGGGTCCTCGACTGGGCGAGGGTGCCCAGAGCTCCGCCTGTGTGGGTCCTGGGGTCCTCGACTGGGCGAGGGTGCCCAGAGCTCCGCCTGTGTGGGTCCTGGGGGGTCCTCGACTGGGCGAGGGTGCCCAGAGCTCCGCCTGTGTGGGTCCTGGGGGGTCCTCGACTGGGCGAGGGTGCCCAGAGCTCCGCCTGTGTGGGTCCTGGGGTCCTCGACTGGGCGAGGGTGCCCAGAGCTCCGCCTGTGTGGGTCCTGGGGTCCTCGACTGGGCGAGGGTGCCCAGAGCTCCGCCTGTGTGGGTCCTGGGGTCCTCCCTGGTTGTTGTCACCACGTGTACGTTGATGCTGTTGTGAGATGCACCCACATAAGTGTGGGCATATGGGCTTGTCCTCAGAATGCTCTGCCACTATAAAATGGCCCTTTTTGCCTCTAGAAACAATCCTTATCTTGAAATCTGCCTAAATGTTGATGCAGCCACATCAGCTTTCGTTTGCTTGTCCGTTGCACATTTTAAGCCCTGTTTTCGGTGTGTTGGAGTGATTACGGAGCGCTTTGGTGGAGAGCACGCAGTTGGGTTCTTCCTTCTCGCTGGACCTGACATGTGTGGGTCGGCTGGAGCGTTTGCTCACGCACACTGAATTCAGTCTTTTGTGTGTTTTATTACCGTTTCACTATTGCCCAGTTGTCTCACCCCTTTTTTACTCTACCTCTGTTTCCCTTCCTTCTTTTGGGCTTAGTGTGTTTTGAGTAGTTCATGGAAGTTCCTCCATCGCTTTTCAGGCAACACCTTTTGTTTCATTCTTAGCGGTGATTCTACGGATCGCAGTAATCACACTTAATTTATCACAGTTCCTGTAGAGTCAGTGTTGAGCTGTTTTGTATAGAACGTGAGAGCCCTGTAGCAATTTAGTCTGCTTATTATCCCTACTCATTGTTTTTATTATCATAACATCTAGGAATGTTATCATACATATCATCACACATCCAGAAACGTAAGACGTATGATAATGTCACAATAGAATGTTGCTGTTCTTGCTTTATATGGTAATTAGTCTTTTTCAAAATAACAAGACAAAGAAATAGCGTCTTTTCTGTGTTTCCACACGTGCGCCGTTCCGGCGCCCTGCACTCCTATCGCTCCACCTTTCCACCTGGCGCCCCTTCCCTTTCAACTAAAAAGTTCCTTTAGTGTTTCCTGAAGAGTAGGTTTGCTACCAGCTTCTTCGCTCCCATTCATGTATCTTAAAATGCCTCTGCATAGCCTCTGTCCTTTGAGGATATTTTTGCTAGATATACAATTCTGGGTTGACATATTTTTCTTTCAGCACATTAAAAAGATCTCATTCCATTGTCTCCTGACTCCCATTGTTTCTAAGGGAAAGTCACCACGTCTTTGAATTATTTATCTCCAGTGTAATTCACTATTATTCTCTGAGTGGTTATAGGGTTTTCTCTTTATTTTGGTTTTGTTAATTTGACCATGCTGTGCCTGGGACTTCTTGTTTGATGTATTTATTCTGCTGTGACTCACAGTGTCCACTGAATTTGTAAATATAATACACACCAAATTTGAGGCTTTGGGCCATTATTTCCTCAAATTTTTAAAATTTTATTCTCTCTCTATTCCTTCTGAAGTTCCAACCAGATTATATATATAGAGAGAGAGTTAAGTCAACTATATCTGACTGCTTGGCAGTATTCCATAAGTCACTGAAGTTCTAATCTCGCAGCTCCCACTCCCACTCTGGATAATTTCCCTGAATCTGTGCTTGAGTTCACCTACCCTTTATTCTGACATTTCCAATCTGCTGGTAAACCGTCCTGTGGATTTCTTCCGGTAGTTCTTCCTAGTTCTAGAATTTTCATTGCCTATTCCTGTTGATTTCATTTCTTGGCTGTAATTCTCCAGCTTTCGCTCAGTATTGCCATCTTTTCTATTAAGTCCCAGAACTTAATCCTTGCCTTGGGGATCTTATCTACTAACTCTAATACCGACCCCTCATGGGGTCTGTTTCTCTGTAACTACTTTTTCCTGGACCGTGTTCAGATTTTTCCTCGTCTTCATATGATTAACAGCTTTTGCAGTACCCTGGACGCTGAGGACGCTCTATGGTATGGTGCTGAGGCAGCTGAGCTTGGTTCTAGTAGGCAGTACTTTACTGGCTAAGTAACTTCAATATGCAGAGGTGGTTTTCCCTTTTGTTAACGTCGGTCTCTTGATTTTGCCTTCAGTCCAAGGTGGATGGATCCCTTGGTCCCACCTGGCCTTTACTTCAGGGAGGCCAGGGAGCGCCTGTTCGCCCAGCTCCTCTAACTTGGCAGTAGCTGAGGTTTCAGCTTCCTTCTTTTAGCTTCTTTTAGGAGCCATTGCTTCTCGGATTCTCCCCCTCTGTGTGCACTTGGAAGGTTAGCTGATGACTCGAAGGTGGGCTGGAGTTGGAAGCCAGGCAGCCCGACTTGTGACCTCCTGTGCTTAAGCACTAAGCTCAGTGATAATGTCTTCACAGGACATGTAAAGGAAACTCATCTTCCTCCTGGAGGAACACCTGGATTTCTTCTTAAACATCAAATTTGGTTGCCACGTGGCATTGTGAGCTGGCAGAAGCACATGAACAGAAGAGCACTAGCGCTTTGCAAGCGTCTGTGTATCCGGGTGCAGTTGTACACACTGTTCTGTATGAACTCACTCAGCTGTCAAGCCTTAACTGCCTTATGAGGCAGGCTCCGTCGTTAGGCCCATTTTACTGGTACGAATACTGAGGCACTAACCATCCAAGCAACTTTCTGGAATTGCAGTGCCGCTCCATAAACCCGCACAGACTAGCTCCCGAGCCCCAGGTTTCCAGCAGCATTCGGCAGCCGATGCCCGAAGCCTCTATCTGCCTATCTATCTCCCCTCTTGCTCGCGCTCCCGGCCTGGACCCAGGGCAGATTCAGTGGTGTGATCATTACGCATGCCTACAGCCAGGGGCTTTGTCTCAACATCAGATAGGCAGGCTTTGCTCCTCTTCGAATTATCACAGACTGACATCAAGTGGATCCCAAACTGCAGGCTGTCAAATCACTAGAATGTGGAAGGGCTCGTTCACCCACCCGCCGCCTCGTGTCAGAGGGCCTGACACACACCTCACTGAGCCTCACCTTGGTTGTGTGTATAACTGATTAATGAGACCCGAGGGCAGTCGGAGTGCTCAATTAAAATTGTTTGCTGCCAGACCACTGTGCCCCACCATGATTGACAGAAGGGTACCTACGTTGCAAAGGGCATTTGCTGTTAATTAACTGAAGGGAAGCCTGATCGGATGCCCGTGTTGGCGAGCCCTGGGCGGGAAGCTGGAGGGTGTCACTGGGTGGAGACCTGTAGGATGCAGACTGTGGCTGCAAAATGGACCTGCGGGATTACTGGAGAAGGAAAACACCGGAAGGCCCAGTTACCAGTCACATCTTCATTTCAACAAGCCCTGCCTCAGAAGTAATCTCAGAGAGTAAAGGACACAGAGATTAGGATGCAGCTGTTAGGAAACCATCCCTGCTTCTCTTTCGGTTGGTAGCATTCTCCTGACCCACGCGCCCTGAAAACAGACAACAATTTATCCCACCACCGTAAGTTTCAAGTCCAGGTTGTCATCGGTGGTGAAGGATTCCTTTATCTCACACTAACTCTCATCCGATAACAAGAAGGGGGAATTGTTTCCTTCAGAAATGTCCTCTTTGCACCAGTAAGCCACTGTTATTTCAAATTCTCCATAGGACTTCATTATACGAAGAAAAGTTAGATGTAGAAAAGAAGATATATCTCTTGGGGATAGTAGGAAGTAGGCATCTAACTTGAGAAATATTTGATATGTGATGAATAGTTAACAGGTATTTTATGGACAACGAAGGCACTCCCCCGGCATCAGCCCCAAGGTTGCTGTTGGTGCTGTAGGACCCCAGTACCCCAACCACCTCGGCATTCGGAACTTTCTGCCCCAGTGCCCCTGTTTGCAGGTACTGGGACTCGCCGTTACTAGGACTTTACTTCCCTGTGTTCCAGGAACTAGCTCCCCATCAACCGTTGTTACAAGACAAAAGTAACAATTCAGGGACTTTACACTCACCAGAATAACAGGACCTTGGTTACCACAAACTGTCATTAAAGCTAAAAAATGATATCTCTGGCCAAACCACCCAATCCTGAGACAGGTTAAAAATAAGAACCAATGATAATAAAACACCTAATGGTAACCGCGCCTCTGTAATTAAAGTGTATAAAAACTGCCCACATCTGTTGCTAAGGGTCGATTCCTCAACTTGAGAGGCGACCCCAGCGCTGGACATAATAAAACCTCTTGCAAATTGCATCGACTTCTGCCTGTGAGTGATTACTGGGAGGGTGTGTGCTTCCTGGGGGCCGACAGGTCCAACAGTGCCAGAGACCAAACCCAGGGCACTCTACCTCCAAACTACACTGTAAGCCCTTTCTTTTTTGTTTCTTTGTTTTTTGTTTTTGTTTTTGTTTTGTTTTGTTTTGGGGTTTTTTTTGCAATACTGGGGGTGGAAACCAGGAGCATTCTACCTTCGAGCTATACCCCCAGCTCTATTTTTTATTCTTTGCTGTCTGCAAACCGAAAGCCTCCTGTCTCAGCCTCCCAAATGCTGGGATTACAAGGGTGCACCACCACACCCAGCTCAGCCCTTATTTATTTTATATTTGAAAAGGGTCTCAGTAAGTTGCTGAGGCTGTCCTCGAACCTATGATCTTCCCAATACTTGGGAAGGAAACTTCACTTTCCCAGGTACTGGTATCACAACTATGCACCACTGTGCCCAGCTTTGGGTTTTGATGATAGTGACTCAGGGATGGAGAAGCAGGAAGGGTTTTCATTGGCCTCCCCCACTGAGCGAGACAGTTGCTAAGGAGAGTCACACATACTTTCCTATTTAATTGGGCCAAACCCCTAATGATGTAGGAATTGATATCCCCATTTTATAACTAAGAAGAGTGAGATTCAGAATGCCAAATTTCGCTCAAAATACAAAAAACCCAGAGGGCTGGAACCTGTGTTTAAGCTGAGGCCCAACTCCAATGCCATCACACTGTCCCTGGCCAGCCCCTGGGGAGGAGAGGCCTCTGTGCCCACCCCAGCAGGGGTTCCTGGACCAAAGGGTCCTTAGGGGACGTTCAGCTACTGAGTCCTTGGGGGCACTCCACAGGACTCCTCTTCTCCCTGAATCCCCCTCTTCTCTAAGCATGGCCCTGCCCCTCAGCCTCAGCTTCTCAGAAGGGGGAGCTGGCCAGCCTGCGCTCTGAGTCTTGGGAGAGAAGCTGTCCCCTGCCCATGGTCCTTGGACTCCTCTCCTCCTCCCACACGCTGACCTGGCCGCAAAGGGCAACATCGGTTGTTGGGCCTGGGAGAATAGGCCGAGGTGCTGCCCGGCCAGGGCCAGAAGGAATGGCCTGTGGATTCCATCTCCACAAGGTGAAAGTCAACCACGCAGAGCTGAGCCAGAGGGGAGCCGTGGGAGCTAAAGAACGAGGGGCAACAGGGAGGAGACAGGACTCAACAGAAGGGGGCTTGACCATGAGCCCCCAGCAGTCTGCTGCACGATGGCCAAGGTCACTTTCCTTCTAAGGCATGAGGGAAGAAGGTCAAGTACTTGGCCAAGGTCACTTTCCTTCTAAGGCATGAGGGAAGAAGGTCAAGTACTTGTCCAAACCTTTTTTTAAACACTTTTTTTTTTTTTGCGGTACTGGGGATTAAATCCAGGCACATTATACCTCTGAGCTACACCCCCAGCCCTATTTTTTATTCTTTATTTTGAAACAGGGTCTCACTAAGTTGCGGAGGACCTCACTAAGTAGCTGAGGCTGGCCATGAACCTGGATCCTCCTGTCTCAGCCTCCCGAATGCTAGGATTACATATGTGTGCCACCATGCTCAGCTCAGTATTTTTTTTTAGAGCAGTTTTAGAGTCACAGCAGCACTGAGCTGAAGAGCCAGAGCTCCCAAGTTCCCGTAAACCCCTGTCCCCAGTCATGCACAGCCTCCACGCCCCATAGTGGTCCAGGTGTTACCATCTGGGCACTGCATCCACACGCTGTTCTCACCATCACTGGGAGACCACGCTCTTTAGCGGCGGGAGTCGATGGCCAGTGTCTTTGCTTCCACTGGCCTAGAAGTGGACACTCAGTCCAGGTGTCGAAGTCAGAGACCCAGGAGGAGCCCAGGTGGTGAGGGAAAGGGGACCATGCAGGGACTCGTTCAGCCAGGAAGAAAGACAGAGAAAAGGAGAAAGAAAAAACGAAGGGCCACCAACGAGGCTCCACGCAGCCCTGGTGGAGAGCCGTGTCGCGGGGAAGGGGACACGGGCAGGAAGAGAGGGACGGTGCCTGGTTCTCACGCCCTGGGTCCTGGGCACAGCCCTCTGAGCTCTGACCACCCTCCAGAGACAGGAGGAGACCCCCCCATGCAGCACTGTCTGTGAGCCCGACACCCCTCCATCCTCGCACCACGCCTGAGTTCAGCCTGGACAATCAGTCGTGACATCAGCGCGGTGCTGCCCTCTGCGTCTTCCCTCATCAGCCCATCCCCAGCTCCCTCTGCTCCCGTCTTCTGCCTCAGTTTACCATCCTCTCCACCCAAGGTCAGCCCAGCGGGGCTCCCGGCTCTAAGACACTTCTGCTCTTGCTTGTCTTGAGCAGTTCATAAAGTAATGGAGCCAGCTAACCTCCAGCGAGGACTTGAAGTAACTTCTGTGACTGAGTAAAAGGTACTGCAGGAACAGAGAATTTATAACAGTGGGAACGCAGGATGCATGTCTTCATGTGTTAAGTGTTTAAGTGGACTCAGAGTGAGTCCAGTACAAGAACGTGGGCCCCCAGTAACCCATGGCCCCTCAGCCCTCCCCAGCAGGCAGCACCTCACCCCTCAGACCAGGCAGGGAGTATCTCCACCACCTGCTCAACCCTGGCGCCCCGGACACCTCGCAGATCCCCCACCAACGAGGAAGAGATGGATGGATTAATTACCTAATTAATTAATGAGTGGAACTTCCATTGAAGCCAAGACACACAGGATAAAGAAACAGTAGCTGGTGTTTATCTGCAGTTCCTATGCAGACCAGATAGGACCCTTCCAGAAGGAACCAGAAAGTTCCAGAGATCGTCTCAGTGACTTGAGTGCCTTGGGTCAGACCCTGTCAGTAAATCCCTGATGCCTAAGAAGCTAATGCTGATGAGGGTGTTTGACCGTGTCCCCTGGGGACTGTGAAAGACAGATCCACAAGCCACAGGGACAGGGACACCCGTCCTTGTCTGCCGAACATTCCCAGGCGGTGTGGAGGTACGGGTCTGTGGAAACCCCGGCAGTCCAAAACTGACAGGAACTGAAAGCCCAGAGCTGTATTTGATGGGACTGAAGAGCCCTCTGCTGGCTACACATGCAAACTATCTCATACAACTTCCCAAAAGTTCAATTATGAATTAATTACATTTAATTGTCCATGACCTCAAACTATCTGTGGGTAATTTCAATGAAGCCTTTTCATAGCTAAATGAAAATTAAAAGAGCAAGGGACGCCATTTTTCATTAGCAAATTGGCAGCCGTTTTTTATGGTTAACACTCCTTGAGGAGACTGTGTGGAACCAGATGTGCTGACTTGCGGCTGCAGAAGGGGTGGGGGGTGAGCCCCCTCCCGGCCGGGGGGACCCCGAGGATACGCGTTCCGAGCAGGCTCTGCCACTGGGCAGCTTCCCCTGACACCCATCCTGGCCGGATGGCCAGCCGGGCGTCCCAGAGTGCCCGTGTAGGCACAGTTAGGCTGACAAAGCCCAGAAACCACCTAAACATTCAGAAACAGGGGAGCCGTAAACCAGGGCGCTCTGTGCTGACGTGACGTTGGAGAAATGAATTTTACCTTATGACAAACCAGTCTCCTGGTACTGCACAAGGAACGACCACTGTTGTAAACGTGGGTGTCGAAGGGTTTGTAAAGACAGCAAGCCGTTGATGGGAGACAGAGGGGAAGCTGTGCTTGTGCCCGTCGGGTGCTCTGGAACTTTTACTGATGCTAACAGGAAGAAACCCTCTCCCCAGGACTCGGCCTGACCCACCTGCTCAGGTGGCCCGCGGCTCCCTCCCCCAGTCCGTGGTGCAAAGAGGACCAGCCTCTCCCCCTCCCCACCCCGCACCTGCTCCACACTCTGCCCATCCTAAGCCTGGGGCACCCTGGGCTGCCCCCAAAGGCCTCTGGAGCCCGCCCCTCGCCCCAGGCTCACTGTCTGCCATCTTTAAGAACTCTCCCTGTCTCTTCGGTCTCTGCCCTGTCCACACCTCAGCAGTCATCTGGCTCTGCCCCCTCTGACCACGCCAAGGCCACCAGTGACCTCACTATTGCCACACCCTGCCATCTGCGCTACCCTGCACCACCTACCTCTGTCTTCTCCTGGCCTTGGAGACCTGGTGCATCTCATGATCTTTCGCAATCTCTCTCTCTCTCTCTCTCTCTCTCTCTCTCTCTCTCTCTCTCTCTCTGGCCTCCAATGCCCTTCATGTCTCCTAGACTCGTCAATCCTCTCATGTTCCCTTGGATTTATCATTTCCTCCCTCACCTGGGCCCCTGTTGGGACTCAGCATCCCGGCATCCTCCAGGCCCAGCATCAGGACCCACCCCGCCTCCAGTCCTCACTAGTCTCTTAAGCTTCTAAGCCTTCCTCGCACCCACCCCTGTCCTCCCTGCCACCCCTCTGCTGGGCTCCCAGCCTCCAGCTTTGTGCCCTGATACCCCCTACATGCCTCCCGCTGTGGTGTGGGGGCTGGCGCCCCACCCTCCACGGCTTCCTCACACACTCACTGGGGGATTTTTCTGTAACACAGACAGGATCACGATTCCTAATTACAGCCCTCCCCAGGCTCTCCATGGCTTCCAGAACATAAGCGAGCTGCAGAGTGGTCTCAGCCATCCCTGACCCCTTCCAGAAGCACCGCTGAGCCCGGGCGCTCCCACCCCAAGCAGGGCAGGCACTTCCTGCCTCCAGCCGTGACCCTCTGGCCACCTGGAAGATGTCTGCAGTTTCCATCCAGACTTCCCTTACCCACCTCTCTATTGCCTGGCCCCTGGGCCACCCTCAGCCTCACGCCTGGCCATCCCTTGAGGTCTGGGCGCCCTGTCTCATTGATCTTGTGCCCCAGCGCCTCACACAACACCTCGCACCTCAGGCTCCTTCATCTGTGTTTTCTGAAGGACAAACCAGAGAGCAAATATCATCTCACATTCCACACCAAATGTAGTGACACAAGTCTTTTAGCCCCTGGACAGTTTTTTGTTTTTTTAACTTTTAGAAGAGTCAGCTTCCTCCATGAGTCCTGCTCTCCAAGGAAAGCAGCCTTCATTCCTTAACCCCTTCCTTGGCTGCCCAGATTCCCAGGCTGCAATTCTTTCTGTCCAGAACTGACCTGGTCATCAGGAGTTCCCCCTCAAACAAGAAAGCCATCATTTTCCCTGAAGAAGGGCAGGGAGATCAGAGATCCGCACGCCCAAGGACCAGACAGGGACTGCCCATGATCTTGCTGGGATGAAAGATGCAGAGGGGGACACCAGCCAAGGGTCAAGGGCATCTCATCTCCATAGCAATGCTACAGTGTGATGGCCTTAGCCCCCAGGGCCTGGAGTAAGGCCAACCTGTCCTCCGTGATGGAGCCTGACATTTCCCCCATGCTGGTGGGCCAGGTGACTCGCCCTCAGATTGCTGCACCTCAGTGACCTCATCTGTAAAGGGAGGAGAAGCCACAGCATGTGCCATGGGGAATGGTATCCTGTCTACTAAAGTGCTCTGCAACTGGATGTCCATTGTCCTGCTGTCCTCATGAAGGAATGTGCTTGGGCAGTCGCTCCTATTCTACTTGGTAAAAGCCTTCCAAACCACATTACCCCAGTGTCCTCACGGCGCAGGTGAGAGGCCTGGGAAAGGAATTCCTTCACAGATGCATGTTAAAAAAACAAATTCAGGAAGTGTAGAATTCCCCACTAGACCTAAAAGAACACACAAGTTCAAGCTGCAGTGTTGACTTTCAAGTCCAAGGGAATGGCTCAGCCACATGTCCTAAAAAGCTCTGAATCAGGAGCCCAGGTTCAAACTGCACCCATGCTTCAAGCCCATGCTGGTCATTTTGTTAAAAGCAGAAAGAGAAGCCAGCCACAGTGGCACTTGCCTGTCATCTCACTCCATGGGAGGCTGAGACCAGAGGATAGCAGGTTTGAGACTAGCCTCTGCTACTGAGCAAGACCCTATGTCAAAATAAAAAATAAAAGTAGGGTGAGGAGCCTTACTCAGAGGTAGAACAACTTGGGTTCAATCTCTGGTACCAAAACAAACAAAACACAGAAAGAGAAGAGCAAGTCCACTGTCCTGGGCACCCACCTGTGAAACTCCCATTAAGGAAGGCCCAGCTGAGAGGATAGGAGTGCGTGAACAGAAACACAAAGGCCTCGCTTTGCCAGGCAGACACAGGAGAGGAGTGGCCCGATGCCGGGGCCAGCACCCAAGGGGCCTGACACAAGAGGCGGATGTTCCTGTAAAAATAGTCTTCCGCCAGGCGTGGTGCCACACGCTTGTAATCCCAGCATTCGGGAGGCTGAGACAGGAGGATCGAGGTTCTCAGACAGCCTCAGCTACTTAGGCCCTTCGCAATTCAGTGAGACCCTGTTTCAAATAAAGAATAAAAAATAGGGCAGGGGGTGCAGCTTGGAGGTTGACTGCCCCTGGGTTCCATCCCCAGACCTGCAAAAAAATAAAAATAAAAATAGACTTTCCAGTGGGTTGGGCTAAAACTAAAATGTTTAAGAGGGACAGAAAAGAATAAGGTTTTGCCTTTGTTATTGTGAATTGCCTTTTCCCTAAGAAACTTAAGTCCTTTCACTTGTCCTGAGCCGTGGATTCTAGCCACAGCCAAGCCTCTGCCTCCCCTGGAGAGCTTAAATACCACTTGTGCCTGGGCAGCACCCAATTATATCAGCGTGTCCAGAGCCGGAACCCAACATCGTGTTTCCCAGCTGCCGGGCGATGCTCAGAAGAGCCCCTGTGCCTCTGTCTGGGCCATCGAACACCCCAGCATGTGCCTGCCACCGGCCCCACACCTGGCCATCTCTTTTCACTAAATTCCAAACACAGGCTGCTGCCAGGCTGCCATCACCCGTTGACTGGGGTGTCCTTCTAGGACCCACATCCTCCATCTCTTGGTACCCTGGCAGCTCCCGCAGTGGGCTTGGTGGCTAGACTGACCAGTCCTGATCGTGGGAGGGCCTCACCCCCAGCTCAGCGCCTCTGGGGCTGGACAGTGACCAGAACTCGGGCTTTCTCGCCGTAGGATTCTCTCCATCTGTATTTCACGCACGACCTTCCTGGGAGCATTGTAGAATGTTTAAACTGGAGAATCACTTAATAAGTTGCTTTGACACATCAAAGAGCTGGTTTTATTAAATAAAAGATTCTAGCTGAGGAAGCGAGGAGGCGGGAGGGAGTTCCTTTACCCTCCCGCATCTTGTCCATCTTGCTGATGAAAGCTCTGGGTGAGGTGGCCAGGCGCGGTGCTCGCTCTGAATTCACGGCTGGGCAGCATCACCGCCAATTAGAAACCAGGGGATTTGGACAGACACAGAGGTAGACAGGGCGCTGAGGGGTTTAACCTGTCACCACCACAGTCCAAATTGCATTTGTGATCGCCTTTCTCTCTAGCAATCCAAGTCCAGGAAAGAGGCAATATCTATTCAAACTTCCAGGGGCCAGGCTACAATGAGGCACCCACAAATGCAAGCCACCCCAAATTCAACAGTCATGGGGGTGGATGGGCTGGGGCTCCATCTGAGAAGAGACGAGCGATAGAGGAGGAGACGGAGGCCTGGGATCTCAGGAGAGAAGGTCCATTTTCAGCCCAGCCACCCGCACACCCCTGGGCCCCAGGTTGTCTTCTCAGCTGCTATGCAAAGCTCCAGGCCTGCCCTGTGTTCTTGGTGAGAAGGATGAGCCGACCCTGGACATGGCCCCAGCTTCTGCCACTTTGCAACTGTGCGAGCTGGCCCTCACTTCACAGCCTCCGGCCCCAGGGTCTCCAGCCTGTAAACAGAGTGGTTAGGGTTAGAGTTGGCGCTGAAAGTGAGTGAAGGTCATGCTTGTGAAGCCCCAGGGAGGAGGCAGGCTGGTTCCCTGATGTGTGTGCCTAGCGCCTGGCAGGCACTTGCTGCATCTCAACAGGGCTGGCGCTCCCTGGCGCCATAACTCCACCACTCTGGGGTCTGAGATTAACCTTTGGGATTCTGAATTCTCAGTCCCCCCCCTCCCCGGCTCTGTGTCTAACACCTCCCCAAAAGTGCTTGGCTAGCCCTCTTTTCTCTCTGAACGTCCCAGGTGTAGGCCACAGGAAGGTTGAGTTCAATGTTCGCTGTTGTCCTTAAAGGTGCGTAATCTGGTTCCCGGCTCCCAACCTGCCACTTGGTTCATGCTACTGGGGAGACAGACGTAGCCACCATGTCCCTGGAGATTTTCCCAGCCCTCGCTGAATAATGACTATCTTGGTTCAAAATCATTCCCGCTGCCTTAATGATGTTTTAAGAAATATATAAATAGGAGTACATAATGCTGAATTCGCCGTGGCCGAAACAGCTTTTATCTGTTACCATTTCACACAAAGTGCAGATTGTTGCGAGAAACACGTGTGCTGGCTGCACTGCCCTGGTGCCGCTTTGAAGGGATTGTTAGGTATGTGGCAATTACTCACCCGAGGGTAAGTCCCATCCCGACTCGGTCACAAAGCCCTGCTGGTCCCGGAGGGGCATAAAGCCACCCTCCAGAGGGAGCCTGGGCCACAAAGCCATAGCCCAATGCAGGGATTCCCAAATGGGAATGCCGGGGAGGTGGGGGGGAGCGGAGCTGAAAAGGGTAAGCAAACCTGAATACACCTTGGAACCGGGAGTAGGCTGCCATTAAAACCCAGGGCCCAGCTCCCCTCCGTTTTCAGCAAAACACTACTGGCTGATTTCAAACCAAACCAAGTAGAGGCCCAGGGTGCTGGGGCAGAGAGTGCTTGCTTCCCTGAGGACAGCCACCCCCAGCTAGAGGGAGGCTTTGAGCCACAAAGTGCATGTATGCATGCTTGCAAAAGACTGCGTGTGAGTGGCTGCTGCCTGGGCACCAAGGAGGCCCTCTACCCCGGGCCACCCCAGGGAGCTCCAGACCAGCCCTGCACCAGGAGGGAAATGCGTTCGTTCACCACTGGGGCTTTTCTCTCCGGCTACAGGTGGCTCGGCAGCTCCAGCCTTCCGTGGTGTGGATTGAAGACACGGAAAAAACCTTCTATAAAAAAGTGCCCCCAGCCGAAAAGCAGGTGAGGGCTTACAGGGTACTAACTCTAGTTTCTTTTCTTTTCTCTTTTCCCTCAAAAAATCTTGCCTTTTCAGTGGAGAAAGGAGACAGACATTGGTGGGGAGTGGACGGCTTTTAAACCCCCGCAGTGGTCTCCCTCTCTGCCCCAAGAGCTTGTCTGCATTTGAAAGGATCCAGGGGTCTGATCTTCTGAGGCCTAATTTAGAAAACCTGGAAGGGGCAAGGGAGACGGAGATCTTCCACCCAGACATAGGTTTCAGAGGAAAGAAACAACTTAGCTCTGTTCCGTTACAGCCAATAGCACACAGAGGAGTTATTATTAGGATTTCCTATTGTTCATAATAATAAATAGCAAAAGGCCTGAAATTTGTGAACAAAGGCCGCCAGCCCCAGGGCTAAGTGCCCTGCAGCGGGGCCTCTGGGAGCCCGGTTCCAATTGCTTCCTTCCTTCTTTTCTCTCCTTTCAATGGCCCTCCCTCCCCCGTACTTCCCCCCACAAATCACCAGCAAATTTCCCACAAGTTAAAAAAAATTTGCAGATACACATGATTGTTATTCCACATCAATTTGCACCAAAGCAAATAGTGGTTAACGGTGAATTTCTGATTAAATTCATACGGGTTTTAATCACTCTGGATCCTTATGTATTATACATCATTTTAGCAGGTAGAGATGATTTGGATAAAGAATGAAAGCTCAGTCTTTTCTTCTCCAAATGAGCCTTGATTGCCCTGTCATTTCAGAAACTCTTAGGAGGACTCGTTTATTATTTAACCTCCGAATCTAACGCTTAGCTCCCTCAGCTCCCTCTGCTGGCTAAGTTGCAGCAGTGACGAAGAAGGGGGAAAAGTGTCCACACATGAAAAACTCATGTCGGGAATTACTGTGAACCACATCGTAAGTCTAAAGAGAAGTTGGGCGTGGTGATGCACGCTTGTCATCCCAGCATTCGGGAGGCTGAGACAGGAGGATGGCAGCTCAAGGACCTCCTCAGCTACTTAGGCCCTCTGCAACTCAGTGAGACCTTGTTTCAAAATAAAGAATCAAAAATAGGGCAGGGTGTAGCTCAGAGATAGAATGCCCCTGGGTTCCATCTCCAGTACAATAATTAATAATAATAATAATAATAATAATAATAATAATAAATAATTTTAAAGGGAGGAGAAAAAGAAGAAGTAGTCATCTACATTGCTGCGCAGGGCCCGCCATACCCAAGAGCCACACCCCTGAAGTTGGTGGGAGATGACTCCCTAAGGGTCAGGGTTGTTCACTCCTCCAAGGGGACTTCAGCCTGGGGCAGGGTGAGAAGACACTGGCCTTGAACTTGGAAGACTGGTCCCAGCCCAGCTCAGCAGAGCTGGCTGTGTGGTCTGGAGCAAGTAGCTTGACCTCTCTGATCTCCACTTGCTTAGCCATGAAGTCAAAGTCGTCCATCCCACAGCAGCTCTGAGTCTGTGAAGGCGTCTGGCGTCCTCTCCCACCGCGACCTTGAACTGTTGCTCAGCTGTGGGCAATTTCAGCCATAGTCTGCTCACCTGTGACGGGGCCTGTGGAGCATCAGAGGATTGGGAAGCATTCCCGGGCGGCCTGAGGGCCGGCCTGGAGGAAAAGCTGGGTGGGCACGAGGTGTGGGTCAGTAGACTTCTTGCATAAAGGACTCAACACAAAGGGCCTCAGTGGGGTGGGGGAGGGGACAGCAAAGGAAGAAGCAGGTGGTGGTGAAGACGACATAACCCCTCCCCAGAACCCCTCTGGTGGGCCCTGGTGCTGCCTGCAGAGATATGCTCTCCGACCCCAACAAACACCTCCGCCTCTGCCTGGATCTTTTATCATGGGGAAGAAGGCCTTCAGAGGCACAGTGCCCATCATAGACCAGCTGGACCTCAATCGTGCTCACCTGTGCATGGAATGTCAGGGGAATTCACTCTTACAACCAGGACCACTCCTGAACAGCTAACAACCAGAACAGCTAACTGGTTCCCAGGGATCTGAGCTTCCGCAAGGCCCAGAGGCCTGAGCTTTCCCCAGACTGGACCCACCCAGCTGTCCAGCTCCAGCGCCCCCAGAACCCCAGCAAGAGGAGTGGGGAGGAAACCTGTGTGTGCCCAGCTCCACTCAGAGACTTGGCCTCAACTTGACTGGCACCAGGTATGGCATGGTTGGCCCAACCCTGGGAGCAGGGCTGCAGAGCGAGCCCTGGGGGCTTTCCTGCAGCTCCAGGGACAGGATGGGCCACTCCTGCCCCCATCCCAGTTTCTGGGCCTCAGAGATTTCTGAGTCTTACCCAGGGTCATCAGCCACAGCCTGGGATGCCCACATCCTGAAGGTGACAGGCAAAGGTGAGGGCAGCGGCCAGGAGGCATCTGGATAGCCTCTCATGGTGTCCCTCAGCCTCTGGGAGCCCACCAGCCTGTCCCTCCTGCCCCAGCCACCATCCCAAAGGCTCCCTCCAGCTGGTCCCTTTGAAAGAGAAGCCTCATCCGTAGGGACTCAATCCACCCTCAGACTCCTCTGCCTTCAGGTGAGGCCCCTCCCAGTGGCAAAGGCACTGAACACAAACCCCCTGTCAGGAAGCCACACGCCTGGGATGCAGGGACAGGAGGCCCCAACACTGAGGGCTGCTTCAGGCAGGAAATGGCGGATCATTGTAGGAGAGACATAAAGTGAATAGGGATTGTACCCAAGTCAGGGCAACTCCCAGCAACCCCAAGAGAATGACTGCACGTTGCCTTTTTTTTTTTTCTTTTTTTTGGTGGTGGTGGTAACTGGGGGTGGAACCTAGGGGCTTTTCTACCTCCAGCTATACTCCCAGACCTATTTTATACTCTATTTGGAAACAGGGTCTTACTAAGTTGCTGAGAGCCTCACTAAGTAGCTGAGGCTGGCTTTGAACCTGTGCCATCCTCCTATCTCAGCCTCCCAAGCACGAGAGACCGTGCCCTTCCCCCACCTGGATGCCACGCACAGCTGTGCAAGCCACTGGCTCCCCATCTGCAGTGGGGTTCCTCCCAGCACACCCATCACCACCCAGTCCCCTCTAAGCTTCCTGTGAGAACTGGCTTCAGAGACCTTATTAGAACCCAAAGCAGCGGGGCGTGGTGGCGCCCGCTTGTAATCCCAGCATTTGGGAGGCTGAGACAGGAGGATTGCGGTTTGTGGACAGCCTCAGCTACTTAGGCCCTTTGCAACTCAGTGAGACCCTGTTTCAAATAAAAAAATAGGGCTGGGGGTATAGCTCAGAGGTAGAAGGCCCCTAGGTTCCATCCCCAGTACGGGAAAACAAAATACAAAAAAAAAAAGTACCCGAGGTGCACAACCACAAAGTCTCCTTTCTCCTGGCCACCCTCCTCTACCCTCCTCTTCTCATGTTATCTCGTTGCCTCTGAGATAATCTCGTGCCTCCAGAATTACAGAAAAGAGCAGTCCCCAAATGCCCGTCCCCTGCCACCTCCATAGACACAGCGCCCCTGGGCTCGCCTAGACATGGCCGCCCTCCCAGGAGAGCTGCCCTCTCTGGTGCAGCTGGGCAGGCCGGCAGTGGTGTCAGCGATGGAGACAGAGGAGAGAGAGGCCAGTTGCCGGCTTCTGCATTTTCTGCTCCATTACCCTTTGCGACTTCATCTAGTGAGAGCCTGCCTGACATCACAACGGTGCCTCCACAAGGGAATTGCTCGCTTTGTCGGGCCGGCTGGCGAGGTTGTTTTGTGGAGCTAACTGCATGAAAGCAAATTGGAATTGCAATGCGGATGCTAGCCACTAATTTGAAATTGCCCACGGTAATACAGTTGTGAGGACTGGCAGGCCCCGCGGCGGGGGCGGCAGCAGGGAGGTTGCCAGGCGATGGCGGAGACTGTGTCCTGGTGTGATCGATGAGCTTGCAGGTCTCATGCAGAAGGGACGGCTCTGAGCTGGAACGCTGGCCGGCCGCCGGAGTGCAGGGGGAGGCTCTGATCCAGTGAACACACCTCTTTCCATCCTCCACTAATGGGACTGCACCTCGACAACAGCAAGAATGTCACTCTGGACACAGCCCAGGACCAACATTTGTCATCTAAATAGGCCAGTCCCGCCATTGCAGGACAGGCAGGTGGCACCATCACCTCCTGCCTCAGAAGAGGCAGTGACTGCACCACTGTCACCATGGCAACTGGGTTGCTGAGGATGGGCTTGGACCATGTAGGGGTGTTTCATCCCCATGGAGTCTCAGTCTCCAGCCTCACTGGCACCCTCAGATCAGTCCCTCTCCCACTAGTCTCTGGGCAGGTCACATGGCATCCCATGCATCCCGGCCACTCCCACAAAGTTTGCTCTCCATGAAGCTTCTTAAAAGACCCATTCTCACCCACCCCCTGCAGCTTGCTGCCCACACCATGACATAGAAACTCCTCCAGAAAGTGATTCTTTGACACAAAAGAAGGACAAGACTTCTCTGAAAGCTATAAGAACACTGTTGAGAAATTTAAAAGAAAACCTAAAGTAAAAAGTAGAAAGTCAGTTTGCATCCATGGGTTGGAACACGTAATATTGCTAAGATAGCAACCCCCCTGAGCTAATCTACAGATCCAGTGCAATTCCTATAAAAATTCTGGCTGGCTTATTTGCAGAAACTGATAGCTGATCCTAAAATTCATGTGGAAATTCAAGAGACCTGTCAGAAACAATCAGCCAAAGAAAAGCAAAGAGAGAGGGCTCTAATGTTTCCTAATTTCATTTCCCAACTTACTCAAAATTGCAATAATCAAGACAGTTTGATACTGGAGTAAGGAGAAGCATCTGGATCAGTGGGAAAGAACTGAGAGTCTATCAATAGGCCCTTGTATTTACAGGCAATCAATTTTTAACAAAGGTGCTAAGACAATTCGATGCAGAAATAATCTTTTTTTAACAAATGGTGCTAGGAAAACTGGATAGCCACCTACAAATAAATGAAGTTCGACCCCCTACCTCACACTACATATAAAAATTAATTCATATTGTATCACAGATGTACAGTAAGAGCTAAAAGTAAAAAAAAAAAAAATCTTGTAGAAGAAAACATAGGCATGAGTCTTTGTGACCCGAGGTTAGGCAGTGGTTCCTTCCATTTGACTACAAAGACACAGCCCCCAAGAAAAGTTAAGTTGCATTGGGTTTTTGTTTGTTTTAGTTTTGTATTTGTTTGGTTGGTTGCTTTTGTTTGCTTGTTTCGTTTTGTCTTTGCAACAAGCCAGGTGTGGTCGTGCACACCTATAATCCTAGCACTTGGGAGGCTGAGACGGGAGGAGCACAGGTTCGAAGCCAGCCTCCATAACTCGGCGAGATCCTGTTCCAATTTTTAAAAAATAAAAACAGTGTTGGGGATGTAGCTCAGAGGTATAATACCCCTGGGTTTGATCCTTAGTATAAAAGTATAAAAAATACATGTATATAAAAATACTATATATATATATATAGCCACAGAGGATACATAAAGAAAGTTAAAAGTCATTGGGGCCAACATTGAAAGACCCAACTTAAACCAAGACCCGGCAGCAGAATGGGAGACAGATCCAGTGTATATTGACTGGGATCATCTGGGGCCATGCCCAATGGGGCAGGCTTAGAGGTGGAGTCAGCCCTGAGGTGACTCCGCCCACTGGGGCCATGCCCAATGGGGCCCCACTGGGGGCCATGCCCAATGGGGCAGACTTAGAGGTGGAGTCAGCCCTGAGGTGACTCCGCCCACTGGGGCCATGCCCAATGGGGCAGGCTTAGAGGTGGAGTCATCCTTGAGGTGACTCCGCCCACTGGGGCCATGCCCAATGGGGCAGGCTTAGAGGTGGAGTCAGCCTTGAGCTGACTCCGCCCACTGGGGGCCATGCCCAATGGGGCAGGCTTAGAGGTGGAGTCAGCCCTGAGGTGACTCCGCCCACTGGGGGCCATGCCCAATGGGGCAGACTTAGAGGTGGAGTCAGCCCTGAGGTGACTCCGCCCACTGGGGCCATGCCCAATGGGGCCGGCTTAGAGGTGGAGTCATCCTTGAGCTGACTCCGCCCACTGGGGCCATGCCCAATGGGGCCCCAATGGGGGCCATGCCCAATGGGGCAGGCTTAGAGGTGGAGTCATCCTTGAGGTGACTCCGCCCACTGGGGCCATGCCCAATGGGGCAGACTTAGAGGTGGAGTCAGCCCTGAGGTGACTCCGCCCACTGGGGCCATGCCCAATGGGGCAGGCTTAGAGGTGGAGTCAGCCCTGAGGTGACTCCGCCCACTGGGGTCATGCCCAATGGGGCAGGCTTAGAGGTGGAGTCAGCCCTGAGGTGACTCCGCCCACTGGGGCCATGCCCAATGGGGCAGGCTTAGAGGTGGAGTCAGCCTTGAGGTGACTCCGCCCACTGGGGCCATGCCCAATGGGGCAGGCTTAGAGGTGGAGTCAGCCCTGAGGTGACTCCGCCCACTGGGGCCATGCCCAATGGGGCAGGCTTAGAGGTGGAGTCAGCCCTGAGGTGACTCCGCCCACTGGGGCCATGCCCAATGGGGCAGGCTTAGAGGTGGAGTCATCCTTGAGGTGACTCCGCCCACTGGGGCCATGCCCAATGGGGCAGGCTTAGAGGTGGAGTCAGCCCTGAGGTGACTCCGCCCACTGGGGTCATGCCCAATGGGGCAGGCTTAGAGATGGACTCCAGTCAAGAAGGCCCTGAAGTAAGAGACCTAGATTCCTCTCAATGATAAAATGAGTCCCTCCCATCACCGACTCCTGCCTCACTCCAGAGTAAAAGCGAAGTTCCGACCGTGGTCCCCAACGCCCAGGCAGCGTGGCCTCTGCTCCCCTCTTCCTCTGCCCTTCTTTCCTTGCCTCTTCCCTGCCAAGTGCATTTGTCTTCAGGGCCTTCGGGCTCCCTGTCCTCTCGGCCTGGAACTCGCTCCTGCACACGCGGCTCTCTCCGCCCGGAGTGCCCCTTCGGCCTGCCTCGGCTCCATGGAGGCCCTCCCAGCCCCCCCACCCCACCTCTGCCGTGCAGCACTTGTCCCCTAACATACGTTCTAACCATTCATCTGTGGACCTATTTCTTGCTGAAATGTCAGTTCCACAAGAATAAGGATTCATGTGTAGTTTAGCACTGCCCCGCATCCCGCTCTGGCGCACAGTGGCAGCTCCATCTAAGGTTTAAAAGGGAGCAAACTCAGAAGGCCTTTTGCAGGAGGCCGCTGTAATCCTGCCGAAGGAGCACGGGCCGAGGGCCCCGCCTTGTGTGAAGCCCCTTGAGATGACAGGAAGGTCGTTATTACCACCTTACAGATGAGACTGGGGCCTCGGTGGCTCTACTCTGGCCCCAGAGCTAGTAAATGGCTGCGCCTAGACTCGGAATCCAGGGCTTATCCACCACGTGAGCAATAGATCCCGTGGAGAGAGGGGAGCCGAAGGCTAGCGAGGAGAGAGGGCAGTGATAGAACTTGAAACTTCAACCCTGCCTTGCTCAGCAAACGGCCAGCCCTGAGCCCCACACAACCTTCCACAGAGCAGCCTCGTGTTGCCGGGACCCAGGGAGCCAAAAGGCAGGTAGCAGCAGAAGCTTCTGGAAAGGGCAGCAGGTGAAGTGTGGGCTCAGAGGGATTTGCCTCAGGAAGGACAGGTCATGGGGGACCACGATAGCAAAGGATGGAGGCAAAGAGCCGGAGGAGAATCAGTTATTCGACAGACACTAATCGGGTACCATCTGTAGGCCAGAGACCACCGTCTCGTCTCTACTGACTCGTGGTTCGAGCCCCTTTCCTCTGGATCATTCCTTCCCCATCCAAGAGGGCCCAGGGATGGGCCCAGAGAGGGAGGGCAGTGCCACAGGCTCTGTCCAAAGCACTAGGTAAAAGAAAGTAAAAAGTGAAAAGACGACCCACAGAATGAGAGCAAATATTTTCACACCACGTCCTGATAAGGGGCTTGTATCTAGAACTCCTACAACTCACTCACAAAATGATAGCCCAGTTTTTAAGTGGACCAGGGATCTAAGTACCCATTTTCCCAAAGGAGACACACAGACCATCATGAAAAGATGCAGAACGTCATGAACCAATCCAGAGCAGAGGATGACCAAGACTGCTTGGGGGTCTGCAAGGTTCTGGTCATCCCGGCCTCCTTCCCATGAGTCCCCTCCACTCCTCTGTGCCAGGGGGTTGCCCATGGCAACATGGCCAGATCTGGCTCCCTCTCTGGGACGTGGGACAGAGTCTTCGGGAGCGCTCCCCTCTCCGTCTTTAATGCTGGGATAACCCTGAATGGATGCGGGTGCAAGCTATTCCCAACTGCCCCAGGATTTATGTAGCCCGGCATTTCCTCTCCTGGGTCCTGGGTCCCTGTTGTCAGGCTGTCAGCAAAGCAAACCTTGAGTTCCTCTTCCAAGCAGCCTCGAGGGAACCTGGAGCACCGCAGAGCCGCCAGGAGGCCCGCCAGAGCGCTTGACTCTGAGGGTCAAGGAGCTGGCATGTTCAGTCGGTGTTTCCTTCCTTCCTTCCTTCCCACTTTCCAAACCTGAATACCAGAGACGGAGGAAAGGAAATGCCACTGCATCCGAATCACCTGGGAAGCTCCCCGAGGCTCGGCCCAGGCTGTCCATCAGGAGCCGTGTTTATCAGAGCCTCTAAGTCACTTTAAAAATGCGTACTATAGGGCCTTGTTCTTAACCGTGCATTTCCTTTATTTTTTTAATTATGTGTGAGCTGATTTTTCCTCATCTCTCTCTCTCAGAATGAACCCAAACGTCTGAAAAAGCAACTTCCCAAACTCCTGAAGCTCCTGAAGCCAGACGACAGGATTCTGATCGTGGGGACCACACGGCGTCCCTTCGATGCCGAGCTCCAGTCTTTCTGCAAAGTTTACCAAAAAATTATTTTGGTTCCCAGACCAGATTATGCTTCCAGATACGGCAAGTATCCTAAGCGCCTTCCCACGTGTGCTTTCCGGGCAGGGCTGTCCTCCAGTGTGGGCTTGCACACAGGGAGGCCAGGAGGGGCCCCGAGGACCGGTGTGCCTCTGCTGGCCTGGGAGGAGCCTGGGCGCTGCAGGTGCATGCGCACCGGGCCAGGAGAGCACGTGCCCTGCGTGTAAATTGTAGGATCTTAAAAGCGAAGAGTGTATCTTGGCTCTGTTAGCATAGTCCGCTTGATTGTGCGCACGGTTTTAATGAGAGTTTTCTAGTAGAGCACCATTTCTTTTCTTTCTTTCTTTCTTTCTTTTTTTTTTGGAAATAAAGGTTTTATTATAAGTAGCGGACAGCCTCAGCTACTTAGGCCCTTTGCAACTCAGTGAAACCCTGTTTCAAAATAGAGAATAAAAAATAGGGCTGGGGGTGCAGCTTGGAGGTAGAATGCCCCTGGGTTCCATACCCAGTACCATAAATAAATAAATAAATAAATAAATAAATAAATAAATAAATAACAAATAAACATTAACTACAATGTGAGCTTATGTTTTCAAATTAATTAGATCCAAAATCCATTTCTTTTTTTATTTTTATATTTGGTGGCATTGGATATTTTAACCCAGGGTCATTCTATTCTCTGAGCTTCATCCCAGCCCCATTTTATTTTTTATTTTGAAACAGCAGCTCTCTAAGTTGCTGAGGGCCTCACTGAGTTGCTGAGGCTGGCCTCAAACCTGTGATCTTCCTTTCCCAGCCTCACAAATACAGGCATGAGTCACCACACCCGGCTCAAAATTCACTTCTTTTACAACATATTTTTAAGGGAAAACAATCAAAAAAATTCTCTTCAGGTGACATTGTGAGGAAGCTGGATAGAGCCCTGGGATTCAGGCTGTCAAGACCTGGCTCAGAATCCCAACTCTGATGTGTAGAAGCTGAGTTACCGTGACAGGGCAGTCGACCTTCTGAGTCTGTGTCCTCATCTGTCAAGTGGAGAACTGTTCATCTCCCAGGGCCTTGTGACCCTCCTAAACCTCCTAAGGGTTGTTAACAAAGCCAGGCGTGGTGGTGCACACTTGTAATCCCAGCCTTTGGGAAACTGAGACAGGAGGATCGCAGTTTGAGGACAGCCTCAGCTACTTGGGCCCTGTGCAACTCAGTGAGACCCTGTTTCAAAATAAAGACTAAAAATTAGGGCTGGGGTATAGCTCAGAGATAGAATGCCCCTGGGTTCCATCCCCAGTACCGCAAAAATAAATAAATAAAGGTTGTTAGCAGAACACTCAGCACTACGCTGGCCCAGGAGGGCGTGGGTGTGGTGGCAGAGGTGGAGGTGGAGAGGAAGGACAGGGACAAGGCACAGGCCGGAGAGTGGTTTCTCTTGTGCCTGGAGTGGACACTAGACCCCAGGGGAGCTGCGCTGGCTGTGGACCAGACAGGTGACACCTGGGCCTCCACCCGGCTCAGCACGTGTTGCAAGAGTTCTAAGAAGTACCCGAAGAGATTCTTGGGACCAAAGCTCAGGAGTCACACAGCATCGCTGTCACCACCGTCTGCGAGTCCTTAGGAAGTCACAGGGGCCAGTCCAGTTCAAAGACAGTGGACGACACTAAATGTAGAGACCACACAGGTAGCCATGCAGGACCGTCAGTAGCCCTGTGTCTTCAACCCCAGGGCAGCGGTGGCTGTGGGAAAGGATTTGGGATGGAGATGGTGGCCATTGTGTTGGTTTCAAAGATGGTGGTAGCACATTGGTGCTAGAGACGGCAGTGCGTTGGTGTTAAAGTGGTGGTACGTTGGTAGTAGAGATGTGCAGATGGTGAAGGTGCCTGGATGTGACAGAGGGTAGAGATGGTGCCAGGTGTGACCTACTGGAGTGGTGGCAGTGATGTGATGTTGGAGTTGATGGTGCTACATCAGTGGTGGAGATGGTAAAGATGGCGGAGCTGCACGGCTGTTGGGGATGGTGGAGATGGTAACGGTACATTGGTGTCAGAGATGGTAAGGATGGCGGAAGTACATTGCATTGGTCATGGTGGAGGTGCACTGGTGGTGGAGACAGTGGAGATGCGGGGAGGTAGTGGCAGATGCTGCTCATGGAGACCATGGTGGTCACCTGGAGAGTGGGAGGAGGCGATGGTGGCACTGTGGGAGCCCTGGGGAGGCTGGAGGCAGGGGAGGAGAGGATGATAGCAGTGGTAATAGTGGTAGAGGGCATGGTGGCCATGGCGGTATGGACTAATGGTCAGCGCTGGCAGTCGCAATAAAGATGATCAGATCAGACTTGATTTTTACTAACCTTTCTCTGATCCCAGTGGCACCATCAAATTGGAGGGGATGTAGGTCCCTACCCGGTTGTTTTGAGTTTGGGGCCAGTTTTATTTGCTAAAAGAATAATCCTCTAAAGAGAGAGAAAGACAGAGATAGAGAGACCACATCACTGTAGACACCGTTTGTGTAGTTTAAGGGCACAGGGAAGGTCAGGATAAAGGGAGGCCCTGGAGAGTGAAACTGATCAAATTACACTACCCACACATAGAATATTCCATAAGGAAACCACTATTCTATATAATTAATATGCACCAACAAAAAATAAAATAGAGCAGCCCTTCTACTCCCCACACATTGCACACCAGCCACAAGCTTATTAACCACAGTGTCTGACTGTGTGTCCCACCCTTGATGAATTGTGGCCCAGGCTCCATGAATCATTGCCCTACACGAGTTCAGCAGAACTGGGGGCCCCGTTATTTTTCTGTCAAGTGGCTTCTCCATCTTTGGGGGCCACACAAACTCCCACTGGGTCCCTTGTATCGGGCCAGCATCAGAGGAAAAAAGGGAAGACTGGTTGGAGGATCTCATGGCAAATTTCTGCCCTGATCTCATTGGCTGCAATGAGTGGGAGGAGCCCACCCAGCTCAGGAGCCAGGGACCGGGCACACAGACACCCCAGGAAGGCTGCACTCTGGCTCTGTCAGAGTCTCCGGCTTGCCTCTCTCCTGCAGTCCTCTCTTTCTCTTTTCCTTTTTTTTTTTTTTTTGTTTTTTAATGGTATGCATCTTAAATTATTGTAATGCGGTAAGGTAGGGTGTTATTTATTTGAAGGAGCCAGAGCATCATTCTTGACTTAGGATTGAAGGGTTTCTGTTGTTTGACAAACTGCAGGCCCTTTATGAATGAAGCTATTGACATACAGCTCAGGCGATCTCGTCCAGTTGATGGACCGCCAGGCCTCTCTAAGGATGCAGCGCTCATAACAGATTGCCACTGGGCCCTACTCTGGGCGTGCTGGGCAGGGAAGGAGAAGGCGTCCCCGGCCCTGGGCAGATGATAAACCTGCCGGAAGCACCTCACAAGCCGGGCTCTGTCCACTGCGCCACTTTCTTCTCACCTATTTCTTCCTGGCAGGTGATTAGTTCCGGCTGTCATTCTTGCCAACATCATAAAGGCTGTCCGACATTTCCTCCAGTAACCTTGACGCTTTCATAGACACAGCAGCCTGGGCATCCATCTTAAAGAAAGACCGTGCCTGCCTGGCCAGTGATCAACAGTGGCCTCCTCTGGCCCAGCAGGCCTGGGCTGCAAATCCATAATGGGGCCATCGCTCAGCCATCTATCTTCCCACTGCAAAGTTCCAAGGGTGTGCAGAAGCACTCACAACCCCACTTGTCAAACTCCTCCGGGCCATCTTGGGGACACAGTGCTGAGAGGCCAGGGCAGACCAGCCTGAGGACTCATGGTCCTAAAGGTTCCCCAAATGTAACTCAGTGTCCATCTCCTTATCCAAAATCCAGTAGTCTCTGCAAAGAAAATCCACCCCCTGGTTGATTAATACCTTGCCTGCTCCCCAAAATCCCTCTAGACTTTTTCTCCCCATTCCTAATGCTCCCCTCTTCTCGCCTCTCTTCCCTGGGTCTGCCTGGCTAATTAGCCAGGTCATCACAGGCCCCACCCAGGCCCAGGAGTTGATGGGATGAGTCTGGTTTGTTTCTTCAGATGCTTCTAGAATTGGAAACATTCTGAGGGTTAAAGGCCCACCCAACTCCTATTCACTCCTGCTTTTGTACAATCAAAGTACAAGGAATTTGAACCTACTGTGTCCTGTGGAATACCAGCCAGGACGGAATCAACTGGGGTTGTCAAAAGCAGACAAATCTGGTTGTCAAAGACCAGGTTCTTTTCAGTCTAAAGAAGAAAAGAGGAAAGTAGATTGGGCTGAAGAACTGCGGGATCCCATGCATCCATGAGACAAAGCAAATAGAGCCCTCACTCAGGGGCTCCTCTGCCACCATCAGTACCACAGAGCCCAGCTGGAGCCCTCACACACACTTGCTGTGGGTCCCAAGACCGCCGTGTGTTTATGTCCCCAACCTGCACTCCTGGGCCAGACCAGGAGCTTGCTGGCTCCAAAGCATGCTGGGTGGCTCCCTTCTCCACCAACCCCTTCCTTATCCCCCAGCAGCCACTGGAACACCAGAGCCTGTGCATGGTGGTGGGTGTAAAGGCCACAATTGCCATTCTTTGGAAGACTGATAAAGAGCTTGGGAGGCTGAGACAGGAGGATCACAGGTTTAAGGCCAGTGTACAATAATTTAGAGAGATCCTGTTTCAAAATGAAATAGCATAGGTCTGGGGGTATAGCTCAGAGGCAAAATGCCCCTGAGTTCAATCCCCAGTATACAAAGAGAGAGAGAGAGAGAGAGAGAGAGAGAGAGAGAGAGAGAGAGAAAGAAAGAAAGGGAGAGAGGCAGGAAGCAGGAAGAAGGAAGATAAATCACATTTATGGATCATGAGAAGGAAGTCAGCCCAGCCGGTCCTCTTGGCCATTCTCTGGATTGTTCGACGATCAGGTAGACAAGTCCCACCAGGGCTGGGGCTGCCTCCCACAGCTTTCTCACTGCACCTCTGATCAATGGTTTATGCATTTCAAGGAATCTTGACTTAATCACTGACTTAAATGGCCAGTGCCGTGTTTGAAAGAGCACGCTGTACCAGAGCGACTGTATCCCTCACTGATGAATCTCCACGTGCAGAGAGAGGACTCGTGGTGGGCAGGTGGCTGGTTTGAACTTCCAAGGCTGTGATACCTGGGGAAACGAGGAGATGGGAGAGAGCTGGGTGCTGGCCAATGCGACCCCTGGCGCTCACTCTTGCCCACTGACGGTCCCGCTTGGTGCAGGATTCTGTCACTGCGCTGCAGGACTACGCCGAGACACGTCCCGCCTCAGTTGTCTACTGGGCCTCAGCTTAGAGGCCCTAGCCTGTGACTTTGCCCTCAAGTGTGTTCCCTCTCAGCTTCCAGAGTCGCCACCAGACTTGCGGGTCCTCTCTGTAGACGTGAAGGGTCTAAACGTGGTCTAGACACAGCTCAGTTGCCATTGTTGTCTGGCATTTTTACCATGGGTGGTTTTGCTGATTTCCAGCTCTGCAGCTGTTATAATTAGATGAGGATCATCTGCACCTGCCATCATCTGTCCACACACACACGTGCTTGGTAATATGCTGTAGCTTATTCTGTGCCATCTTTTATAAGTGATATTTAAGGGGGATTAACAAATTGCACACGTGCAAGGTGGAATGACTAATAGTGATAATAATAGTAGTGGTGGTGGTGACAGGAACACGGCCGCAGAAATTCATAGTCCTCCGCAGGCTGGAGCGGTCCTCCAGAATGCTCTGAGGTCACCACCGGACTCGCTTCTCACGGCAGCGCTGAGAGGCAACTCTTTCTAGTCCTGTTATACAGATAAGGCTAATCTGGGCTGAAGCTCAATTAACTCAAGGAAGGCATGGAGAATCTCCAAGGCTGGGTGTGCTTTAGGTCACGCGGGGCCCCTACGGGGCTCCACATGGAGCCCAGAGAAGCAGGCAGACTCCCAATGCCGACCTTCTGCAGCAGATGGGCGCTCCCACAGGGCCAAGGGCTCCCCAGGGAGGGCCGCGAGGTGAACTGCTGGGATAACTCATGGCTCCATGTGGGGACCTTCCTCCCATGCTCCATAGGTCTTATAGGAGCCATTTCCCTCTTTACAGCAATAGGCAGACTTTTAATGTTATCAACCATCTTTGAGTCAGTGGATTTGGATGGTAGAGTCATGGAACTGACCTTTGACCAGACCTGACCTTGGTCAGAGTGTGTAGGTCACTTTTTATAAACAGTTTCAATATTCCTTGAAGGAGGTCAAGATGCTTTAGAAATATTTGGCCAGATCATGGTGCTGAGACAGAGGGCCCTGAGAGCCCTCTACGGTTCCTTGATGGGATACAGCAGATCTCACTGACTTCCCTTAAAGGTCTTATAACAGAATAGACATCACTCTTCAAATGTGGTAGTGTGTGTGTGTGTGTGTGTGTGTGTGTGTGTGTGCGCGTGTGTGTGTTCCTGGGGATTAACCTGGGGCATTCTACCTCTGATCTACATCCCCAGTCCTATTTCTGTTTAATTTGCAGAGGGTCTCACTAAGTAACCAAGGCTGGCTGTAAACCTGCAATCCTCCTGTCTCAGCCTCCCAAGTATTGGGATTATAAACATGCGCAACCATGCCCAGCTTGTATTCTTTTCTTTTTTCTCTACTTGGTACTGGGGATTGAACCCAGGAACATTCTACCTTCCGAGCTCTCCAGCCCTATTTTGCTTTTTTTTTTTATTTTAAAACAGTGTTTCACTAAGTTGCTGAGGACCTCCTAAATTTCTGAAGGTGGCTTTGAACTGAAAACCTTAAATTGCTGGCTTTGAACCTGCAATGCTCCTGTCTCAGCCTCCCAAGTTCTGAGATTACAAGCATGCACCAACACTCCTGACTTGTGATATTATTTTAAAGGTTGTGCAGGAGTTCATTCCATCTGGAAGTTAAGCATCAAGAATTATCATTCATTTTACAACACTCCTATGCTCTGGTTAAAATATCGTGTTTACCCTCAGTTCCACCCACCTAGTCATCTGACCCACTGGATGATGTTCAACCAACCAGTGTGTGTTCATGGTTGTTGAGAGGAGAGAATAAGGGTCACGTGGATGTTTAACCCAAGATTTAACGTTAGAGAGAGCCTTGTAGTGGCTAATGGAAATTGGAATCTGCATTCTACTTCCAGATATAAAAGTAATATAAGAAATTATCTTAGCCAGGCATGGTGGTACACACTTATAATCCCAGCCTTGGGGAGGCTGAGACAGGAGGATCACGGTTCTCAGACAGCCTCAGCTACTTAGTGAGGCCCTTTGCAACTCAGGGAGACCCTGTTTCAAAATAAAGCCAAAAAATAGGGCTGGGGGTGTTGCTTGGAGGTAGAATTTCCCTGGGTTCCATCCCAAGTGCCACAAAAGGAAGAAAGAAAGAAATTATCTCTACATGAGCCAGGCATGATGGTGCACACAAGTAATCCCAGTACTTGGGAGGCTGAGACAGGAGGATTGCAGGTTCAAAGCCAGCCTCGGCAGCTTAGCAAGGCTCTCAAGAACCTAGTGAGACCCTATTTCCAAATAAGAAATAAAATCAGGCTGGGGGTGTAGCTTGAAGGTAGAATGCCTCTGGGTTCAAACCCCAGGACCACAAAAAAAAAAAAATGGTCATTGCAACTAAAAAGGAAATAAGTTAAACCACGTATTCAAACTATTTGGAAAATAAAATATGATGAGCAGAGATGCCATATACACCCCACCCGACTTCCCAGTTTTGAAAGTGTTTAAACAACTTTACAGATATTACATGAAAACTGTACTGGGTTTAATTTTCGCTTGTCCATTTGCAAAGGACACCTGGATCTATAGACCACAAGGTCTGGTGATAGAAGATTCCCCAGAGGAAGAACTTTGCTGTTTGCTTTCTGCTTAACTGAATTTCAAATGCACTGGAGTAGACATCTTATGTCTCCCTCTCGTGATGGGGGGTGATTTTGTGTGGACAGCTGGGCTAGTACTGCATGCTCTGTGATCATTCTTGCTTTCTGTTTATTCCTCCATCTTGGATGCAACAGTTTTGTGGAAACAAGTCATCCAGCGCAATGGAGGCATCCTCACCAAGGCCCTGAATGTCAGCTGCTTGGCCAAGGTCACCGATGGCTTCACCCAAGGACATATAGTGGAAGTGATCAAAGGCGTGCTCACGGACCGCAGGATCCGGCAGCAGCCGCACAAACCGCTCACTGCCGTGGAGTTCACTGCCACCATATCCAGCATGGATCCTGTCTACAAAGAGGAGGAGGACAGCTTTAAGGTAAGCACTGAGCCTTGCCCGCCAAATCTCACGGCAAACTCCCGTTCTATGGCCACCTCCCTCCAGCTTCCTTTGAACTCTGCCACAGACAATAAATTTGGGAATTTGACATTTTGCGTTGCGCTCCACTCTGGATCCCTGGAGGGCTTGGTGAGCTCGGCCGCTGGAAGTTGTAGCTGGTGTTTGCACAGGGAGAACTGATGACTTACAGCCCATTAATCTGCAGCTGTTCACTTCAGGTCCGTGGTTGCTTTCCTTCTCACCTCTGGAGTCCCGTGTTATGAGGCAAGATGGCGGTGACCACTGCCACAAGGAGGGCGGGTTTCTTTGCTGCTGTCTGGTTGGTCTTCTAATCTTCTTATTCTCTGTCCCTTGTATTTATCATTTTTATTCCTCTACTGATAGTATTTTATGGCTTTGTAGAAGGCTGTTTTTGAGGCAATGGAGATCGGGTGTCAACAGGACTCCTAAGTGATGCTTCTCTAGGTCACCATCTTCCCAGAAGTCCCAGAATTTTACATTTTGGATCAAAGAATCTTTTGAGTTTGAACAAGAAAACATATGTCTTCCAAATTTTAGGAAAATTGTGTTCTGTCACCTTATAATAGACAAATTGTGAAGTTGAGTCGCAGCTTCTAAACGATTGGTTTCTCTCTCTCTCTCTCTCTCTCTCTCTCACACGCACGCACGCACACACACACACACACACACACACACACACACACACCCTTATCTTGGTTTTCGCTTATTTCCTATCATGGAATAAGCTCTGCATAGCAAATCCATCCATTCCCTGAGCAGCATATTTCCAGCTAATGCTGTTTCATCACATATTTTCATGCTGCGCTACATTCCTCAGTAAAATCAGCAGAACTTAGTTTTCTGATTTTTGGACACGTTCTGACATGTTCGCAGGAATTTTTAGATCTGAAGGAAACTTTCAGACCCCTCTTCCAACTCCGTCTTTGCTAGTGAAATTCCTGAGAGTCACATCCCTTTCCATTCAGAAAGCTGGTCCAGGGGATGCCCAAGCATTATCCCAGTACCCAGGCCAACCCGCACTCCTCTTTAACTCAGAATGAGGTGTGTGCCCATCCTGTACCTGAGCTAGGCCCTGTGACCAGCTGGATAAGAGAGGGAGGAAATCGGTTGAAGGTTACCACAATACTGGCCACGGTCACCAAGTGAACTGAAATTCTCATCCAAGCGTCCTCTCTGGGAGCCGGAGGCAGATGAGGCTGTCTTCCTTCTGTTAAACATCACTTCCCATCAGCCTAAAAACTGTATTTTCGTCCTGGTTTTCCCCTGCTGCTTCAGTGGAAGGCAAAGGAGTCATCATAATGACCCCAGCAAGAATAGTCCAGCGAAGGGGTTGGTGAGCTTTTTCTATAAAGGGCCAGAGAGAAAAACCTTTAGGTTTTAAGAGTCATGCGGCCTCTGTCTCAGCTACTTATCATGCAGTAGCGTCTTTATGTGTAAAGGAATGAGTTGGGGTTCCAGTGAAAGGTTATTTGCAAAAAACAAAAAACAAAGCAGATAAAACAAGGAGTGAATTAGTATTTTTAGAAAGGAGAAAATGTGTGGAAAATTTCATAAAAGAGTATACCACTTGAAAAGGATAAATGTTTGCAGTCAAGATGAACATAATTGAAAGTTTCTAAAATACCTATTTTCCTCCTAATTTCGAGGAGTTGATTTTAAGGGTGGATCTTTTTTTTTTTTTTTTTTTTTTTGGTGGTACTGGGGGTGGAGCCCAGAGGCTTTTTACCTCCGGGCTATACTCCCAGACCTATTTTATATTTTTTATTGGAAACAGGGTCTCACTAAGTTGCTGAGAGCCTCACTAAGTAGCTGAGGCTGGTTTCGAACCTGTGCGATCCTCCTGTCTCAGTCTCCCAAGTGCAGGGATTACAAGGGTGCACCACCACACCCGGCAAGGTGGATCTTTTTAAAAATTGGATTTTTGAGCCAGGTGTAGTGGCACACGCTTGTAATCCCAGCATTTGGAAGACTGAGACAGAAGGATCACAGTTCGTGGACAGCCTCAGCTACTTAGTGAGGTTCTTTGCAATTTGGTGAGACCTTATTTCAAAATGAAGAATAAAAAATAGGGCTGGGATAGAGGTAGAATGCCCCTGGGTTCCATCTCTAGTACCACACACACACAAAAAAAAAAAACTGGATTTTCAACTTTATTTTTTCTTGGTGGTACTGGGGATGGTACCCAGGGGCTTTCTACCTCCGGGCTATACTCCCAGACCAATTTATACTTTATTTGGAAACAGGGTCTCACTAAGTTGCTGAGAGCCTCACTAAGTAGCTGAGGCTGGCTTCGAACCTGTGCGATCCCCCTGTCTCAGCCTCCCAAGCACGGGGATTACAAGCGTGTGCCACCACGCTCGGCTGATTTTCAACTTTTTAAAGTGACCCATAGTTTTCCATCTGTGACAAGTATTTGAGGCTAACCATGCTGTTTGAGAAAAGGAAATGTAGGGCCTGGGATGCGAATGCTTATGCTTCTCATGTCTATTCCCAGTGGATTTAACCACCTTATTCATTTTTTTAAAGAAATAGAATCACTGTCCCATTCCTCTGTGCTCCCAACCCAGTCCTCCTTCCCCCATAGAACCAAGCACGGGGCCTGGCTTCAAATTATGTTCGGTAAACTTGTTAGCGACACACTTATGGGACAGATGGCCAGACAAAATGACAGACACCATTTCACTCCTGAGTAATGTAATGCTGCTGCTCTGGCATCCTGGAGTTGGGCCTATCAAGCTTGCCCTGAAATTTTTTACTTAATTGTGTTTCTGACAATGTATCAGATGAAGATGTCACAGGTTCTCCAAACACATTTTACCCTGCCCCAGGGACGGGATGGAGAATATGCTTGATGATGTTGGTGATATCATCATAATAATGTTAGCTAATACTCCTTAAATGTTTATTATGTAAGAGGTACTATATTAACTCATCAGGGCTCACAGCACCGTTATTTTGCAGATGAGAATCCTGAGCTGTGGAAAGGTTTGGTAGGCATTACTGATCCTCAAAGACATCTGCGTCCTAATCCCCGGGGCCTGCAATGAGTTAACTTCGCCTGACACCAATGGAATATGTTTGCTAGTCAGCTGACCTTACATAGGTGACCCTGAATCATCCCAGTGAGCCCAATATCGCCGTGGGACTAGAAGAGGATCGCGGAGCAGAGAACCAGATGTAGCTTGAGACTCTTCCGGCCTGCAGCTGGACGGGGGCCTGCGGGCCAGAAGGCAGGGTGGGCTCCAGAAGTCACAAAGTGCACGGTGCCTGGGAAGATAACACAGCTCTGCAGACACTTTGATTTTAGCCCAGCAAGAATCATTTCAGGCTTCTGACTTAAATGTGTTCTTTCAAGCCATTAACTTCAAGTACCTTGCCATGGCAGGAAGGAGCAGGAGAGGAAGAGGAGGCAAGGAAGAAGAGCAATACAAGAGGCAAAGTAACTTGTGGCAGTTCATACAACTAAAGGGTAGCAGAGGAGGAGGGGG
>NC_137787.1:4477347-4542347 GCF_963383645.1 Muscardinus avellanarius
AAGTAGGAAGAGGAGGAGGAAGAAGAGGAGGATGAGAAGGAGAAGGAGGAGGGGGGGGAGGAGAAGAGGAGGAGAAGGAGAGTAATATGAGAAGCAAAATAACTTGTACCGGGTCATATAACTAAAGGATAGCAGAGCTAAAATTCATACCTTACTCCAAAACCGAATGTTAGTAGATACATTCTGTACAGTTTCTATAAATCAAGAGCTCACCATAAGTACTTGGCCATCTCGCCTCACATTAAAAACAGAGCCAAGGCAAAGAAAATGAGGAGGGGATCCCCAGGTGCTAAAACAAAGAAACATCTCAAGGACAGGAATAACCATATAAGCTAATGCACACTGCCCCAGAGGAGCATAAGATCCAAACGTCAGGGTCACCTTAGGCCCAGGGAGGTCAGCGTGGAGAATGGCTCCAGTTGGAACACTGGAGAGACTGCATCATGGAACTCAGAGCTCCATATGGGAAGAAAGGCATTCCACAGGATCAAAATCTACACCTGCACCTTGCACTTCGAGGTTCCAAACTTATACTGTCTCCATGGTGCCCCAATTTCAAAATGAAATGTTAACATAATCCACAAAATGATATTGTATGGTTAAAACCCCCAAAGTTACATCAAAAGTAAAGACTACTCTGTATAAAAATTTATCCAAGTCAGGGAACATTCAGTTCCTATAGGAAATAGTTATGTTCCTAAAGACAATCTCTTAATTTTTAAGAAATTATGGCCCACAAGAAAATAATCCACAATAAGGAGAATCAGCAAATACAATAACAAATTGTCAGTACTAAGAAAATGAGATGATAGAACATTCTGAAAGAGACTAAATATTAAGTATGTTGACGCTGTGAAGGACCAGAAATACTATAGGATAAAGAACAGACAAAGTTGGAAAAGAACCAAATAGAACTTCTGATAGTGAAAAAATATAGTCATTAAAATTAAGAGCTCCGTGGATGGGTTATCTGTGAATTAGACATGACTGAACAGAAAATAAAGGAACTGGGGACAAGAGCAAAGAAAATTGCCTAAAATGCAGCACAGAGCAAAAAAGGATAAAAAAAATAGAGAAGTTAAGAATCATGGAGGATAAAATGACCCTGCCCCTGCTCTTACGACTGGATCTGACTCCCGGCATCACCAAGGGGCATAAACGCAAAGCATCAGCACAAGACCTGGTTCTTCTAGGGAAGGCAGAATAAGGAGAGAGAGAGTGTGTGTGATCAAAACAGTTTCCCCCTCCAAATTAAACTACAAATCAAAATTTCCAAACATTTTAACAAATCTAGTGTTATGTACACGCTGACAAAAATGTTTAAATGAATATCGTTAAGATGTTTAAGAAAATATATGCACTTGAATGTACACAAAGTTTTGAAACAAAGATGGAAACTGAACACAAAGAAGTCAAAATCACAAAAAGAAAAGCTTATAAATGAAAATATAATGGTTTATATTAGATGGCAAAAATAAGAGTAGTATGAACTCTAGACTGACATAGTAAAAAAAAAAAAATATAGTGAACTGGAAGGTAGTCCCCCAGAAAGCAGCACATAAAAACAAAAACATAAAGTCCGTAAAAGTAAAGATCCATGGAAGATGGGGCGAAAGACATCGACAAACAACCAATAAACATTTTAGGGGAAAAAAGGAAAGCAAGAAATATCACAAGAACGGTCATTGAAGATACATACACAGGCTGAGAATTTTCCTGAATTGAAAATATGAGTTCTCAGATTAAAAGTGAACTCTAAGTAGCCAGCAACACAAATAAAGACAATCAATACCCAGGCCCATTACTGGGAATCTAAGATCACAAACTCATCTCGAAAAGCTACCAGATTATCTACAAAGAAACAGTCATTAGGCAATCAGACATCTCTCTGACAGCAATCAGTGCAAAAGACAGTGAAATTATCCCTGAAGAGGGCACTGAGAAGAAGTAATTGGCTGCCCAGCTAAACTAGCATGCAAGAAAGGGGAGAAAACAGAAAAGTTTGGGGTTTTTGTTTTTTTGTTTTTTGTGGTACTGGGGATGGAACCCAGGGGCACTTACCTTCGTGCTATACCCCCAGCCCTATTTTTTTATTTTTTACTTTGAAACAGGGTCTCACTGAGTTGCACAGGGCCTCACTAAGTAGCTGAGGCTGTCCTCAAACCTGCAATCCTCCTGTCTCATCCTCTGGAATGCCACCCACAGCTCCTCAGGGGGCAAGTTGCCAATATAAAGTAAACCGTAGGTGCTCCTGTCCTGGAGTCCAGAGAGTCTCTTTTGATGCACATGCTTTAGGAGGTGTGTAAAAATTGTGAACTGCAGCACTGTTCACAATAACCCAAAACAAAAAATAGCCTCCGTGTCCACTAATAAGAGAATTAGAAGTAACCCAGATCATTATCATTCCAGGAAGTGTTATTACTGCAAGGTTTATAAACCAAAATGTTGCTCCGATTTCAAATAAAATGCCATCATAAGGCCCCTTTTATTTTATTTATTTATTTATTTATTTTTGGTGGTACTGGGGTTCCTGGAAGCCCTTCTACCTCCGGGCTACACTCCCAGACCTATTTTTACATTTTTATTTGGAAACAGGGTCTCCTAAGCCAGCACGCACGGCTGGCTTCAAACCTGCATGATCCTCCTGTCTCTGCCTCCCAAGCGCGGGGATTACAAACGTGCACCACCACGCCGGGCCATAAGGCCCTTTTTAATCACTCAGTGCTTTATTGGTCTCTTGTCCACGATTTTCCACCGAGTCTCCTTCAGAACAGGTGAAAGGCTCCGCCGTGGTCACATAGCCACCAGCCAGCTTCCAGGGTCCACATGAGCCGGGGACATTCACATCCCCAAGGAAACGCACACCCTCAGGGCACAGTCACACGCCCGGGAAGCCAGCAACGCAGGAAGGGTTATGGGTTAGCTTTAGTCTGTGGTTCTCTGAAACTCGTGACTTCCTGGGTAGAGGTTTCAAATCTTTGGAAGTACAGACTAGAAAACCCAGTGAAAAGGGTTTGTATTCAAATACGTTCAATGCCCAAGGTAAAACGACAGCTGGTCGCTTCCTTTATGCAGGTTCGTCTTTATTTTTAAGAGTATTCCGGTGAATTCATGCCATCTTGATCTTTTCCTACACATGTGCTTTATTTCAGGAATGGTATGCCAAAACCCCTCTGGGTAAAAAACGAGCCTTGGCACTAATGGGTGGTGGCAAAGAGAAGGAGAGAGAGAAAGTAAAGAAGAAAGAGAAAAAGGAGAAAAAGGAGAAAAAAAAAGGGAAAAAGAAGAAAAAGTAATGCCTCTCTAAGGAGCCAGCTTTGCGTCTCTTTGAGACAGCGACGGCCCCAGCTCTCCCGGGAGGAGACTCACCACTGCCCTGAAGAGCCCCAAGGAGAAGCAGCTCAGCAGGTGCCCAGGCTGATGCCACGAGCCCGGCCGCCACGGAGTCTGCTGGGTCTTGACACTGGCAGCCTGGGCACCACGCTGGGTGTCCGCACCCATTGCTCCCTCTGCTTTCCATGGTCCTCAATCGATGAAAAGTTTGTCTAGAACCGAAACTCACTTTTCGCACAGGCCACGCTCTTCAAGTTTTATACTTACCAGGCTGGTATCAAATTTAAACTCAGAGGCTCTTCTCATTCGACAGGTAGTAAGCCTTGAGTATATCATCAGCCCACTGCTATTCACTAACCCCCACACACTGTATATTATCTTGCACATATTTTACTAAGTTAGTTCTTTGCTCTAGTAACGTATTTTATGGGATAGAATAAAGCTGTTGTCTTCTAACAGATTCAGTGATTTGATTGCTGGGGCTAAACAAAATTTTTGTCAGTAAAATATCGCAACCTCCTAATTTCCAAGATGAGACAAGGGAAGAACAGGGTGACACTCCTAGTTTTGAAGACACTGAGCTGAAGTACTTTGGCCAGTCAGGCACTCGGTAGGAGCCTTCAAACACTGGCAGGCCAAAGACTGGATGAAAACCACACCATAAAAACAGGGTAGATACAGAGAAGAGAAAACCAAAATGGAAAACTTTAAGTGGTAAGAAAATATTGAAGGATAGAAAAGTAAGGAGCCAAAAGAGACATTTGGATTTTGTAAGAACACAAAAGTGTTTTGGGTGGAAGGTGGCAAGTAGCCTGCTTCCAAATTATGGTCAGAACACAGAGGAAGGAGACTGAGACTGAGACAGGTTTAATCAGAATGTTAAGGTTACCCCTGCAGACAGTTTGGTGTGATCCTCAGGAAGTCCTAAAGCCTCCCACTCTACAGACCAAGCTCCATCTCCGCATTTTCAGGACCCGGCAGCTGGGATCACAACACCCAAGAAGACTAGTGGTTCCCGGTGTCTTCTGACCACGAGCATGTCCCTCCAGCCTGTGTCTGTGTTCAGCGGCTGGAGCACACTGAGGACACATAGAGGTGGTCATTGGCCCGAGAGCCCTAGACGTGTTCTGTGCTGAGCAGAAAGGACGAGTCCCTCGGTACACGTGGGCATTGGCTCCAGGATTTCCCCCTGAACGACACCAAAGTCAGAGCTGCTCAAGTCCTTCCAGATTTGCATATGATCATGTATACTTCAAATCAGCTCACAATTATAACACTTATATGTGATATAAGTATTATATTACTTATTATAAGTAACACTTATAATAATAAGTAATACTCATAATAAGTAATAATACTTATTACCTTCCACAAAAAAAACTTTCGAGTTCTTACAAAATCCAAATTTCTTTTTGACCCCTTACTTTTCTATCCTTTAATATTTTCTTACCATTTTTTAACTTTTCCATTGAGGTTTTCTATTCTCTGTATTTACTCCATTTTTATGGCATGGTTTTAATCCAGTCTTTGGCCTGCCAGTGTTTGAGGGCTCCTACAGAGTGCTGGACTGGTAACAACATTCTTAGTAGTATTATTATACTTATGTATACTATAAGTACTATAATATATAATTATAATGCTTATAATCATGCACTGCAAATGCTTCATGAAAAGCTGGTATTATATAATGTTTAGAGAATAATGACAAGAAAAAGGTCTGCACATGGTCAGATTTTTTTTATTGGTGCACTGTATTCATACATCATAATGGGATAAAAAAAAAAAAACTTTTGTAGACATACATGCACACATCGCCCAGTCAGCCCCTACCCGATACCCACCCCGTTCCCTCCCCATCCCTCCTTCACATGCTTGGCTTAGTGGCATTATAGCAATTTATCCAAAATTAACAATGATAATCTCACCTAACAGTTTCATTTGTCTGATACCAAGCTTTTGATGACTTAAAGATAACATTTCAATATTTTTTTTGCTTTCTTACCAGAGAATATTTCTTTTTTTAAGGTGAAACTATCATACATTTATTTATTTATTTTTCAGAAAAAATCTATCCTAATATGATATATGGACTCTAGATACCCAAAGCGATCTCAAAAAAGAACAAAGCTAGAAGATGTATATTTTCTGATTTCAAACCTTATAAAGCTACAATAATTGAAACAGTATAGTACTGTTATAAAGGCAGATATATAAACCATTGGAGTTAAATAAAAGCCTAGAGATAAATTTTTCCATATATTGTCAAGTTATTTTTGACAAGGTTTCCACGAACATTTGGTGGAGGAAATAATAATCTTTTAACTAAATATTGTTGAAAAATAATAATTACATGAAAAAGAATAAAATTGGACCCTTACCTAACACCATATACAAATATTAACTCAAAATAGATAAAAGACCTAAATATAAATCTTAAGACTATAAACTTTTAGAAGAAAAGCTGGGTCATAAAACCTCACAACATTGAAGTTGGCAGTGATTTCTTGGATATGATTTCAATGGCACAGACAACAGAAGGGTAAACAAACTCCCTAAAAAAACGTATTGTATATCCAAAGACAATGTAAACAGTTAAAAATTACTGATAGAATGGGATAAACTATTTCCAAATGCTATATCTGAAGGTATATTAATATTCCAAATAGAAATCCTAAAGATTAGCAACAATAAAAGCAAACAATACAATTTAGTAATAGGTAAAAGACTAACATAAATAATGAATTTCCAAAGATAACCAATCTTAGTTGTCTGTTGGATGGAACACCTTGTTTCTTTGTTTGTGGCATGTATTACCTATTTCTTTTTTGTAGTTAATCTCTTTGAGTATTTTCTCTAACGCTGGTTTTGAAGACAAATTCCTTCAGTTTCTGTTTGTCATGGAAGCTTCTTATTTCCCCATCTAATTTGATAGAAAGTTTTGCTGGGTAGGAAATTTTTGGCTGGAAGTTGTTTTCTTTCAGAGTTTGGAATATGTTACTCTGTAGATACCAGCAAAAGCCACGCCCTCTCAGCATCTGCATTATTATTCATGCAGTCCATAGGCAGAATCTCAAAGTGAGAAACAGCCCCGAGAGAAGGTGTGGTTGCTGGCCAAAAGTACTCTCCACTTTTAGATATTCTTTCATAACTATTATTCTTCTAGTATTCTTTTAACTCTCTATACGAATTGCTCCGGTGATGTGAGATCAGGACTATGAAAGAAATTGAGTCCGTGGAAATAAATTCTCTAATAATTTGTCTAAACGCCCTTGGCTCTGCTCAATAGTAATGAAAAAACTGGCCAGAACTCAGATGCTGTGATAAGCATTCCAGCTGCAGCAATCACAAATGGTCTCCGACCCTCATTCCTATCACTAACTTAGGTTAAGCCATTAACTCCGGTAACCGGTAGCTCAGTTTAAGGTAACTCTGTTTATCCTTGAGATCCTGCCTAGAGACAGAGAAGATAAAACTTTGTGTGTGACTTCAAAGCAATTTAGTTGATGAACAACTTAGTCGCCCAAATACAATAGAGCCGAAGGAAAAAGATTGTTGACTTTTACGCCCAGTATGAGCATTCCCCGAGACAGAGACTGGCCGCATGGTTAGAAATGAATATGACAAAATAAAGGACAGATGCTCTAAATATATATGTATGAAGGAAAGGAAATACCGTAAGAGTAAGAAAAGCATTTTTGCATGAGGAAGAGCTTATCATAAGAACGTCCCAACTGGGAAAGAAAGGAATTAGAAAGTTAGAAGCAGGTTGCAGAGGGTTTGTGACAGGGAAATGGATTATTAAAGATGAATAGGCTTTTAACAGACTTGTTGTCTAAAGAAGAGTGTTCAGCAGTTAAGGAAATACATCTGACAACTAAATCCAAGAACTTCATGGTGTTGTTTGTGGTGTTTTGTCTGCCAAACTGTGTTGTGAGTTTGCTTAAGCTTTCAGATTTAGAAGGTAAGATGCCAACACCTGAAGAAACTCTATCACATCCACCTGAATCACCACATCTCCCCACACTTGCTATATGAACTGAGCCCAAAAGATGGAAAGTTCCAAGAAAGTTAAAGAAGATTCCCCGAGAAGCCTCCAAGCCTTGGGCGTGCCCGTTTCTTCTGGAAGATTGCCCTTTGGAACTGCTTGTCTGCAAGATCAGGGAGAAGGTCCGGAGTTAATCTCTTGAAAGCCAAAAGCCAGCTGAAAACCGGACTAGTTTTTTTTTTACCTTTGTTTACATGTCATTCACTATTGTTTCACAGTGATTGCATTCACTTCCTTTTCTCTTATTATTAACTTTACTGGTGAAGGGTATAAATTTTTCGGGGTTCTTGTAATAAAGTGTCATTGGCTCAAGAAGCCTTTGTCCATATCAGATTCTTTCTAGAGAGCGCCGTCACTAGGAACTCTTAGTTCCTAGAAGGGAAAGAATCGCTGCAGATAAGAGGCTGCAGTACTTCACGCTAATCCTTCCCCATCTTTGCTGAGGTTCTTGACTGCGAGTGGACTCGCGCCCCAATTAGACTGAGCTGGTCCGCGACATTACTCCAAGCCCTTCTGGCTCTCATGACTTGGTTTGGGAAGTCTGGAGTGATTCTAATTGGTTTCCCTCTGAATGTCACTTGGCCCTTTGTTTTTGTTGCCTTTAAGATTCTCTGCTTGGCTTTCACATTGGTCATTTTGACAATTATGTGGCGTGGGGATCCTCTTCTCCGATCCTGTCTAAAGGGAGTTCTATAAGTTTCCTGGACCTGTGTATCGACCTCTTGCTCTATGTTTGGAAAATTTTCTGCTATTACTTCCTTGAAGAGATTGTTGATCCCTTTGGTTTCACCTTCTTTTCCCTCCTCTATTCCAATTATTCTTAGGTTAGCTCTCTTAAAACGGGCCCATATTTCTTCAATGTCAGATTCCTGCTGTCGGATATTTTTTTCTAAATTAGAAACTATGCATTCATTTTTGGAGTGATCATCTTCTAAGAGCAAGATTCTATTCTCCATGTGTTCTAATCGGTTGTTTATACTTTGAATTGAGGCCTTTACTTCATTAATTGCATCCTTTATCTCTTTTTGGCTCTCTCTGAATTCTTTTCGAAGCACCTCTATTATTTCTACAGTTATTTTCCTGATTTGATCTTCTAGAAATCTCTGAATTTCTGTTTTATCGGGTTCTGATGTTGTGGGGTTGTGGGCATTCATTGCTCCATTGTTATTCCTCTTTCCCATGATTTGGGAAGTTTGTGCCTTCTCTGGGTTCTTCCCTGGGTCACTACGACTTCACTTAAGGTGCTCTGGATCTCAAGTCTGTGGTATCTCAGTCACCACTACTCCTTTACTGGGTTGTATCACAAAGTCTCCGACCCAGGGAGTCAATCGAGGCTGCTTTAGACCATGGGGGGTGCCAGGTTAGGCGTTCTCCTATGGTGTGATATCTCTGCCACCACCACTTCCCCACTGGGTCAAGTCCCTGGGAGTGCAGTACTGGGATTTCTCCTCAAGGGGGCGCAATTTGACTCACTGTTGTTGAGTGCGCAGATGGAGCTGTAGTGGACTCAGTGAATTCGCTGCTGCTGCCGCCACTGGCAATATGGCACCACTGCCATGCCCTCGGCCATGATGCTGGTATATTTCTTCTCTGTTTTTGAGCTCCGCTCTGAGTCCCTGCAGGGTGTGCTGAGCCCGGCCCCTGAGAGCTTTAGACGCTCTCTGCACCAAAAAAAATCTGCCAAATTCCGCCCGGCTGTTCTACAGCCACTCACCTCGGCTTGCTGTCTGCCGCTCCTCTCTGGAGCCTGGTGAGCTGTTGAGTGCGTTGATCTGGAGCCGTCTGGTGAGTTCGCTGCTGCCGCTGGCAGTAAGGCACTGCTGCTGTGTCCTCGGCCGTGAGGCTGGCGTATCTCCTTTGTGGTTCTGGGCTCGGTTATGAGTTCCCTCCTCTCTGGGGCCTGGTGCTGCAAGGGAAAATGGCACCCGCCACTTCGCGCCACGGCTCCGGCTGCAGCACTGCGGTCTGGTTTCTTTCTGGTGTCTCGTTTTTCCAGCCCTCTTTTTCTCTGTCCCTTGTAATTACATTTTTTGTTTCTCTGCTGATGGTGTTTTCTGGCTATGAAAGGCGCTGATTTTGTGGTAATAGAGATTGGTTGTTAGCGGGGCTCGTAAGCCCTGCTTTTCTCCGTCGCCATCTTCCCGGAAGTCCTCCTCACATGGTCAGATTTTTTATTTCCAAAAATTCTAATTCACAGTAGGTTGGACCTGTATGTGCAGAATTCATGGATACAGATGGCAGGCTGCAGGGCTGAGTCCTTTCTCTGGATAAACCACTGCTTTGGGGCACCCTTCCACAGACTGCCTCCCATGACCAACCTGGCCTGCAGTCTCTGCAGACTCCAGGCATCATGTCCTCCTACCTACTTCAGACATGAGAGATCTGTGGGCTCCCGCCCCTGACCTCAGAGACCTGGTAACAACATCTCCAGGGTGCTCTGCCCAGCTCCTGGGAAGCAGACCCTTGCCTATGCCCCAGAAAGAGAACACCAAAGCTCTAGGACCTGATATTCATGGCCGAGTAAGAAAAAATGAAAATTATAAAGGTGAAAATACCACTTACCCTGGACTTGGTTTAACAACAAGCTTCTTAGGAACTCATAGCAGCCCACTATATGTAACACAAAGTAATATTAAATAGCATTAGTCTTCAGTTCTTTTACATCAATCCCATTTTGAGTGCTCAGTCCCCATGTCTAGCTACTGCCCGTCCCCCTGGGAGAGCACAGGGCAGGGCACTTCCAGCCTCACCTCACAGGGAGTTCTGCTCGATGGTTCTCTCAGACGTGTACAGCAGGTAGATTTCTACCGTTTTATTATTATATATTAAACTTCCCCAGTGCATATATGTATGAGCTTTGAGAACTGGCAAGGATGGCCAGCAGCATCCTCTCAAGGAGCCCGCCGTCTCTTCCCTGCATCTCACTCCCACGAGCGACTTCCACAATGACCACCTGCCCTTCCCAATGTGAGGCCTGCATTCTAGTTCCACACAGGCCGCTGAGCCCTGTCTGAAGCCTGGGAGAACCACAGCCCGCCCTCCTGCCTAAAAACCATGACTTCACCTCCTGCGGGGTTTTGCTGCAGATGTATGCTGTGCCCCCGATCTGAGCCGCTATACATCCCTGAAACCACACAGGAGCCCGACACACCACAGCTTATATCACAGCCCCCTCCTGCGCATGCAATGAATACAGGGAAAAGGCATGCACACACATGCATACACTTGCACCCACCCACTCACGCACACTCACACAACACCCTTTTTTACACACATGGTAACATAGCATATACACTGTTCTATTTCCCACCCTGCTCTTGCTGCCTAGCAGTATTTCTTGGATATCGTTTTATGTGAGCACAGATAGATCGGCCCCACTTTTATTCCCTACCCAGCACACCACTTTATGGATGCCCCATGATGTGTTTAATCAGTCCACTCTTGGGCAGACATTTAGATCATGCCGCCCTTTTTCTATTCCATTCATACAGCAATACTTTTATATATTCTTCATAAAGATGTACCAAAAATATTTCTGTAGGATAAATTCCTAGAAGAGAAATTACCAGGCCAAACTATCTGTGTGCTTTTTATTTACATTCCAGCTTTGCCTTCAAAAGTAGTGCATGTTGGAGGGCACCACTTCTACTACATTTTGTTATGGGTCTGTGTTTAGAATGTCGCCTGGACCTCACGCTGGGAGTGTGGCCCTGGGATCTACATATAAGTCCCTCTGCCCCTTGCTCTCTGCTTCCAGCCTCCGTGATCTGAGAGCAGAGCGCCTCCACTCTCTCTACTTCTGGCCACCAGACTTCGCCTGACCTAACATGTACTGAAACCTTCAAAACTGAGAGCAAATATGTCTAGGTTGTGGTCGTCAGGTATTTGAGGTCACAGCAGTGAGAATGCTGACAGATACCCATTCTGTGGGATGGGTTTTTCCCTCTGCATCCACAGAGCAGGGGAACCTGCCAGCCAGCCATGGTGAGACCCAGTGTGTACTCCAACTCCTTTTGCTAGCAGCCGCAGAGCTGAGGGAGTTGGCAGCTCTCCTCTGCAGAAGTAGAACAAATGACTGCTGGAGTGCAGGGACAGAGGGTTGGTGGGAAGAAAGGGACACCTCTTCTCGGGAGTGCTGCTGGAGCCTGAGCTGTTCTTGGGTCATTATGTGGCAATTAGCGCCTCTTGAGCGTGTTCTTAAGTGAAGGGGACAGTAATTAATGTCATTAACCCTCATTAAGGGAGCATTCTGTGGAATGGAATCTGATTAAAGTGGAATTAGAGTCTCTGGTGGCTGAGCACTCGGCCTGCACTTAGGAAGAAGCAGGTCCTGGATCCCAAACCATTGCCCAGTGTCACACTGTTTCTTAAAAATAGCTCCTGAGACACTGGAGTTTCAATGAACACCTCTCTTCACAAGGAGCGAGCTTAAAACACCCTAATGCTAAGGAATCTATTTTTGAGACTTTTCCTCAATGTACATCCACCTTTATTACCAAGGCAGCTTTGGGGTGGGTGGTCAGAGGCTATTTCTCAAGAATGCTGCCACTTTTAGCCACTAGGGCACTATGGGAAGCACACCATCAATATAAGTAGCTTCTGGTATTCCTGAGAATCTCAAGATGGTCATCTAAGAGAGGCTGAGATGGTGCTTATGAAAGCAGAGGGAATCGGGAGAGATTGTAGGCTTGAAGCCTGGCAGGCAGCTACACAGTCATAACATCTGGAAAACCAAAAGGACTCTGGTCCCAAACCTGCCCCTCCATGTTCAGACTCTCATTTGTTTGCTGACGTAGTTTCCCTTGACGATTCTGATTCACTAGAATTCACAGTGCTGCCCAGCGGTCTTGGTTCCTGCTCAGGTGTTTGGGTGAGCTCCTTCTATGGAGCTGGGAGTGCCAGGGGCTGGGAGTGCAAAAGGAGCTGCTTTACTGGAAGCAAAAAAAAAAAAAAAAAAAAAAAAAGCTGAAAGGAAGGAAGGAAGGAGAGAGGGAAGGAGGGAGTGAGAAAACAGCCATGCAAATGAAGGTGCAAGGCCAGATCTGTAGGTCCTGGTGGTCCTGACCTCCCGCTGCCTGCTTCATCCCCAAGGACCCGTTCATGTTGGAGACTCTAGACCTGTGCGAAGCAGCCTGTGCACCCGTCCGCTCTTCTCAGTGACTGCACTCAGTGCTCTTTACTCTCCTAAGACAAGGTCTCTGCTCAAGGCGCCTGGCCGTGGCAGAGTCTCTAAGAGTTCACTGCCTTATCCATGTCCAGGAGAGCACTTGGCCTGTCGAGCACTGGGGAGGTAGTGGGAACCTCCCACCACACACTGATTGAGCTGTCAGATGACTGTCACATGGCTGGAGACAATTAACCTAGTTCCCCAACATGGCAGTTTGAGCAGGAGCAAGGGCTCTGATTGGGCCAGCCACTGGGGTGGCCCAGCCCCAAGCCCTGAGGCTCCGCCCACACCCTTCTCAGGGGCACACATCTAGTCCTTGGCCCCTGGCCGGCGTGAGGAGGGACTGGAGCTAGGACAAGCGGTCACCTACTGCAATGCCCGCCCCAGTTGCTGTTGGGAGCGACCGCTGACTACTCTGATGTCTGAGGGCACAGAGAAGGTCCTGCTGGGCAGAGTGGGTGCGGTGGGGAACTCTCTGGTTCATGAAATGAACACCCAGCGCTCTAAGGATCCCAGAAGGGGGAAGCTCCCGCCCCTCATGGCCAGGGCAGAAGGGGCCTGGGGGAAGACCCTCTGCAGGTTCCCCGATGCCATCTCAAAATGCTCACTCTGCTCAGTCTCCCTGGTTGGGTCTACTTTGAGGCTCCAGCACACCCTTTCTGAGACACCCCTGGCTCCATCTCTAGGACCCCGGTGGCCTTAGCCCAACACTCCCTCTTCTAGAAAGAGGGTTATAGTGCCCCCAAAGTGCTCTGAGCTAGGCTGGGCAGGGTCCAGTTTCACAACCAGCTGAGCAGCCTTAAGCCTATCCATCCACACATACACACACACACAAATAAACCACAGGCACATACACATGTGACAGACAGACCACACTACACATGCATGCAAACATACAATGGCATGTGTGGTCACATGAGACACACGTGTGAACACACGTGCCCACACATGCATGCCTGCAAGTACACATTTGCACACACACACAAATACACACATACCACAGATACAGACAAGCACACATGCAGACACAGAAAGCAGATAGGCATGCACACACACAACCCAGACATACAGATACATAGACACAGTGCCACACATCCCACACGCAGACCAGAGCCTCCCTCTGCTTCCTCGCCAGGGCTGATGGCAGGTGCGCCGGGGCCACATCCGGAAGCAGCAAGCGGGCAAGGTGCTCTGAGTGTGTTGACTGTTTACTCCTCCAACTCCGCTCCAGGAAAACATCCTCTTCCTGCTCCTGGTGGGAGCCAGAGGGACCCAGCTGCAGCAGGAAAGGCTGACGCAGACACCCACCACTCCCAGCTGCACCTCCAGAGCAAAAGGGCTGAGAGGAGCCCCGCTGCTCCTGGAGAGAAGAGTAGATGGCGGTCACTCTCAAGCCCACTCAAGGAGGTTAAAGGGTTTGCAAGTCATGGCACGCTGCCCATGAGACCAGGGTCTGGCTGGGAGGCAGACAGAGGCTGAATTCGGGATGGTTTGGGCCTGTCCTTGGGACCCTATAAGGCCAAGTTCCCTTCCTCATCTGTGAAAGTTCATCCCAGGGAACTCCATAAAGATCCTTCTAACTCTTGGCTCCTGTTATCCCTGGGACAGAGCATCCCCAATCCAGGGGATCTGTGAAGCCTAAACCCAGGACACGCACCCACACCACTAGTGATAAGAGGTACAAACAGCACGGACACCAGAGGCCTCGTGTCCACCCTGACAGAGGAAGGCCCTGAGCTTCTGAAGCACCTCAGCTGGCGGTCAGAGCTCCTGCTCCCCGCTGACAGCTGCTTCTCGGCGCCCTGGCTCGTTAAGCCCAGGAGGTAGAGTGCTTGAGCCGCCGGAGCCGGCTCTGGGCAGAGGCTGCCTTCATCTCAGAGGACTTTGATCTCGGCCAGCTGCCCACGACGCGGCCTTGTGGTTCAGCCCGAGGAGACGGGCTGTGAGCTCTTTGATCACACACCCAGTCAGGTCTGTCCTGGCAGCACCTCCCAGTTTGCCATTCTGTCCATCTACCCACCTTACAGCTTCTGGGCCTCTCCTGCCATCCCATATTTTTCTCGTTTTCATCTTCTCCAAGCTGCACCAGAATGTGGGAGACCCCCAGAGGAGGATTGCTGTCCATTTTGTTTGCTGTTGGATGTGCAGAGGCCGGAGGAGGCTGGGAATAGTGTGTGCTCACTGAACACTGGTCAGGTGATGTGTAAGGTGAGGCTGACCTGGCTGTGACCAGTGAACTCTCCAGGGGTTAGTACAGCGGTGGCTTCTCCGCCATTGAAGTCCAGTTGGAAGGGAGCGGAGGACTCATCCAAGGCCAACCTGGGCACCAAAATTCAGTCTCTAGATGGGGAGGAGGCATTAAGACCAGGAAAGGTCTCGTAAGCCAGGCTCATGTCACATGTGTGGAGCATCTTTCTTAGCACACAGCGCACAGCCACACCCGAGTACAAGAGAGGAGAGACACAGGCCAGCCACTGCCGCAAACAGAAACACAAAACATACGGGTCGCCTGCAGGTTGTGGTTTCAAATGAACGTGCGATTCAAGGAAGTTTCAGTATTTCCAAGCAAAGACACTAAAGAAGCCCGCAGGACGCGTTGGCGCCGGCCTGTAGCCCCAGCTACTCAAATCGCAGGTTCAAGTCCAGCCAGGCCAACTTAGCAATACCTGTCTCAAAATGAAATTGCTTAAAAAGGTACTGAATATAGGTAGTTAGATGTTAGCGGGTAGATAGGTGGAGATGGGTCCCTGCTGAATCCCACTAACACTGCTTTCTCTCCATGCTTGAAATGCCACTAGGTCCTCGTGTGTGTGTGTGTGTGTGTGTGTGTGTGTGTGTGTGTGTGTGTGTGACCAAGGACTCGGGTGCATTTTGTATCTCTGAAATACATCCCAGCCCTACTTTTTATTCTTTATTTTGAAACAGAGTCTTACTAATCTGCAGAGGACCTCACTAAGTAGCTGCAAACCTGCGATCCTCCAGTCTCAGCCTCCCCCGTACTGGAATTACAAGTGTGCACCACCAAATCTGGCTCATATTAAGATATCTTTTACCAGATTGATTGTAATAAGAATTTTTTTCCATGTCTGGAAATGGACTTGGATCCAATAACCTTTCTGTGCCTACTGAAACGTTCACAGGGCTCTTTTATTGTGTTACCATGTTTAACTAAATGACTTTGCATTTTCAATGAGATATTTATTCACATAAATAAGAAATAACACACAGAGTTCCCTTGTACGCTTTGCTCACTCTCCCCTGTCCTGTCTACAGCCCAGTTGTGCCAGGGCAGCGGGGTACGTTTTGGAAAATCCAAAGAAAGTGCCCAGAGGCCAGCGAGTTACTAGGGAAGCTTCCAAGAGGCCAGAGGCGGCTCCAAGGAGAGGCCAGAGGCGGCAAGCTGGCAGTCCACACCTCTATCCCTCTCCACCCCTCGCCAAGCAGCACCTCCTCTTTCTCATGGTCCTTTGGCCAGTGGCAGCCACAGGGTGAGCGGCAGGGGTCCTGCCCACAGCACCCTCAGTTCCGTCCCCAGTGAGAGGGGTTTCCATGTCCTGCTGCAGGAGCAGGAGCAGCAGCAGCAGCAGCTGGCTCAGCTTGCTTATATGACCAGCCTTCCAAGGAGCGACTGTCCTGGTGCCTGTGCGAGGAGGCAGATGCCCACAGCTGGCACCAGCCCGCCCGCGTTCCCAGTGTGCACGAGAGGAAGCCAGCGCCCGTCATTACCTTCAGGGTACTGTGGAGCTGCACTTGCCAGCCGCGCCTGTGCTCGTTTTCTTCAACTTGGCTACTTTGGGGAACAGAAGGAGGTCATTAAGGACATGATGCTCTACTGTTTCCTTTCCACAGCGGTCAGTATACCTCCAGTAACACCGGACTTGGTGCTGCACGCTTGTAATCCCCGCGCTTGGGAGGCAGAGACAGGAGGATCGCGCAGGTTCGAAGCCAGCCGCGCTGGCTTAAGAGACCCTGTTTCCAAATAAAAAAATATAAAATAGGTCTGGGAGTGTAGCCCGGAGGTAGAAGGGTTTCCAGGAACCCCAGTACCACATATATATGCCCCCAGTAATAACAGTGTGAATAACTATACTATGATGTCACTGACAACACACTCATCTTATTGGGATTGCCTCGGTCTTATTTGTCCTCATCTTTGTATTGTTTTATGCAATGTTATCACCTGTGTGTGTTCATCTATGACCACAGAGGAGACACGGAACAATTCCAGCACCGCAAGCCTCCTCGAGCTGTCCTTCATAACCACAGCCTCTTCTCTCCTGACTCCGCCTTTAAGCCCTGGCAAATATCAATCCGTTTTCTCTCTCTAAGGCTTCACCGCATACAGAACGTTATACAAATGGGATCAGTTATACAGAATGTTATACAAATGGGATCAGTTATACAGAATGTTATACAAATGGGATCAGTTATACAGAACGTTATACAAATGGGATCAGTTATACAGAATGTCACACAAATGGGATCAGTTATACAGAATGTCACACAAATGGGTTCAGTTTGATGGACCTTTGGGGATTGGTTTTCCTTGTTCAATGTATTTCCATGAGAATAACCCCAGATTATTCACGGCTGGCTGGCTAATGGATTCTAATTGCATAATAGGATTCCACCGCGTGGCGCACCAAAGCCGACTCCTCCGTTCACCTGGCGAAGCTATGCCCCTGATGTCAGGTCTTCGCCATTACAGCCACAGCTGCTACAAGCATTCATGACTGGCTTTAGTGTGAACATAAGTTTTCCAGTGAAAATCTGAGACAAGTGTGCAAGAGCGTATTTGCTGAGTCTATGTATATCTTGCTTTGTAAAAAACACCTGCCAAGATGGCCAAGCCGCTTCCTAGAGCTGCAGTACCATTTACATTTCCAGTAGCAATGTGCGGGTGATCCAGTTTCTTCACGCCTTCTCCAGCAATTGGCCTGGCTGTCGCTTTTTATTTTATCCTTCTTATAATTGTGTAATCACTGATTTTTGAAGGCTACCAAGCCTTTCATTTTCAGGTCAACGTTGTATTTATGGTCTAACATCTTTTTATATATTATTTCATTTCACTTGGCAATACAAAATTATTCTGCAACTTTCTTTGTAATACTTATTAGGCTTTCATATTAAAACCTTATTAAAATAATAGCAAAATATTTTCTCTTTTTCTATGTTTTGCAAGGATTTATACAAGATAAAGGTTTAAAGTTTTGATAGCATTCAGAGATAAATATATTTGGAGTTTTCTTTGTAGCAAGGATTCTAATTTTTAATTGAATTACTTAATGCATTATACAACATCAGATTTTTTTTTTTTTTTTTTTGGCGGTACTAGGGATGAAACCTAGGGACATTCTACATCCAAGCTACACCCCCAGCCTTATTTTTAATTTTTTATTTTGAAACAGAGTCTCACTGAGTTGCAAAGGGCCTAAGCAGCTGAGACTGGCCACAAATTCTCCTGTCTCAGCCTCCCAAAATGCTGGGATTACAAGCATGCGCCACCATGCCTGGCCTCCTGATCTTCTTCTAGTTTCAGTTTTGGTAAGTTGTATTCTTTTAAGGAATTTGCCCATTTCATCTGAATTTTCAAAAATTTTAGCATACAGTTGTTCATAATAATCTATTGTCGTGCGCAGTGACGACTCTTACACGATCTTCCTCAAGCAGTTTTATTACCCCAGGTTCTTGTACAGTTCCCGTAAATCTTCTTCCCGTAGATCTTCTCCCGTCGAATCCCTCCCCCCAGAAATCTTCCCCTTATATAGAGCCCAACAGCCAATCAGCAGACTATTCACGTGCACAACTCATGGCAACAGCCAGTCCATTGGCTGTTGCCCTATGGCATGCGGTGTTCCCGTGTATCTCATGCTCTTGTCGTCACTTCCTGAAAGCTGTTTACCACCTAAGTGCTCTGGGGAAATTCCGCTCAGCGCCATCTTAGCTCTCGGACTTACTGGCTGATGGGCGGGGCCCGTCACAGTTCCCCCTTTTTTGTTTTTTCAGACAGGAGAGGACAGAGGACTCAACCCCTGTATGTTTGGAAGGGGCTTCTAGGCCCACCACCTTTTGCCAGGGACGGGACAAGAATCAGTGGCAACCCGTATGCAGTTGAGCATGCCCTCCTCGGGATGCACCCTCCCGGGGTCCCGAGTGCAGTCCTAGCTGGCATCCTGTCATTAAGACTTTCCCATCGCCGCAAGCCATATTTGAGGGGATTGTCCCAACTCCATGGCTGCAAATGCCTGAGCTATGAGCACTTGATCTGTAGCGCGCTGACGGATTAGTTTTCTAAGACAGTAGAGACATAAGATACACAGTAAGACCAGACAGAGACCAAGAGCACCCAGTCCAGCCCACTCTTTTAAATGACGAGCTGCTTGTTGGATCCAGGACATCAAGGTGCGGGCCATCACCGGGTCAACTCGAGTAGTATTGGTTTTGATGATCTCCAACCGCAACTGTTTTATCAAATTGTCAAATTTCGATGACCAGTTATCTGTAGGATATGCAGAAAGCTCGCAAGAAAGATTAGCAGCAATAGACGCGTTATCATTAATCATGACAAGGGGAGCTAAATCCGTGCAACTGCCATTTATCCCACAAAGAAGCCACAGATCAAATGGGTTAGAATGAAAGGCCATGGTCGGGCTCTGATAAGTAAAATTATAACCTGCAAAAGTAGAATTTGCTCCTGTGCCAATTTTAGGGGAAAAGGTAAAAGGATTAAGCGGGGAAAAACTTGAGCAGAATGACTCAAAGGCAATGGAAAAGGAAAAGCAGTCAGAAGCCCCCATTGTGGATCAATCCAAGTATTGGCCAGGATTTAAAGTGGCCCTAACTAAATTTTGCCAGTCTCCTGGGGTCATGGCATAACGATGTAAACTCTCTATTATTGCTATATTGAAAGCAGCTGACGACCCAATTCCCGCATCTCTCCACATCTGACTACTAAAAAAGACACCTTCTCCTGCTCCGGGCGCAGAAGGGTTATACGGAGGAGGCGAAATTTCCTCTTTAATCAGTTCAAAAGCTTTCACTTGTTTACAAATGGCCTCTAATTCCTCCTCAGAGTCATCTTCCCCCTCTGACTCTGAATCCTCCTCACTGGCCACTTTAGAGGAAGTTGAACGTTCCTCTTTTACACCATCTAAAGCTGCCTGGCCCTCCTGCACAAATCTTCTAAAGCGCCTTTCTTCCAAACAGGCACGAATCAGCCGAAAAAGCGGCCGAGTCCCTCCTGTAACAATACCTTGCTCTTCGGCGCATTCTACGTCTCTTCCCAATTTATCCCAGCTTGCTAAAGAAAGATTCCCTGATACTGTAAACCATGGCGCTACCCTATCTATTTGCTCGAGAAAATCGAATCAGGACCAGCCCGATTCTCTAACTTGCTTACATTAAAAAATATCCTCCTTAATGGAGCCCCCTTTGATCGGGGAAAATATCCTCCTTAATGGAGCCCCCTTTGATCGGGGAAATAACTTGCTTACACTAAAAAATATCCTCCTTAATGGAGCCCCCTTTGATCGGGGAAAATATCCTCCTTAATGGAGCCCCCTTTGATCGGGGAAATAACTTGCTTACACTAAAAAATATCCTCCTTAATGGAGCCCCCTTTGATCGGGGAAAATAACCCTCCGTAAACAGAGCCTCCTCCTCCCTTTTCGGAGTCAAAGGAGTACTTACCAGCCAGCTGCCCTGGACTGCCGAGGTTCTGATCAAAGACACGATCTTCCTCAAGCAGTTTTATTACCCCAGGTTCTTGTACAGTACTTACCAGCTAGCTGCCCTGGACTGCCGAGGTTCTGATCAAAGCGAAGTTCCCCGTACGGGCCACCACTTGTCGGGCGCAGTGACGACTCTTACACGATCTTCCTCAAGCAGTTTTATTACCCCAGGTTCTTGTACAGTTCCCGTAAATCTTCTTCCCGTAGATCTTCTCCCGTCGAATCCCTCCCCCCAGAAATCTTCCCCTTATATAGAGCCCAACAGCCAATCAGCAGACTATTCACGTGCACAACTCATGGCAACAGCCAGTCCATTGGCTGTTGCCCTATGGCATGCGGTGTTCCCGTGTATCTCATGCTCTTGTCGTCACTTCCTGAAAGCTGTTTACCACCTAAGTGCTCTGGGGAAATTCCGCTCAGCGCCATCTTAGCTCTCGGACTTATTGGCTGATGGGCGGGGCCCGTCACAATCTATTACTATTTTAATGCCTAAAGACCTAAAAATATGGTGTCCTATTGATAATTGTTGATGTTAGTTATTTTTACTATCTTTTCCTTTTCTTTTTTTTTTTTTTTTTTTTGACTGATTTTGTCAGGGCTTTATCTTACTTTAAAATGATTTTTCAAAGAGCCAACATTTGCCGGGCGTGGTGGCGCACGCTTGTAATCCCAGCGTTCGGGAGGCTAAGACCTGGAGGATTGCAGTTCGCGGACAGCCTCAGCTACTTAGTGAGGCCCTCTGCAACTCAGTGAGACCCGGTTTCAAAATAAAGAATAAAAAATAGGGCAGGGGGTGTAGCTCAGAGGTCGAATGCCCTCTGGGTTCCATCCCCAGACCGCAAAAAAAAAAAAAAAAGAGTTACCAAGATTAGCCGGGCCTGGTGGCGCACGCTTGTAATCCCAGCTTTTGGGAGGCTGAGACAGGAGGATCACGGTCCGTGGACAGCCTCAGCTACTTAGTGAGGCCCTCTGTAACTGTTTCAAAAAATAAAGGGCAGGGGGTGAAGCTCGGAGGTTGAATGCCCCTGGGTTCAATCCCTAGACCTGCCAAAAAAAAAAAAAAACTTACCAAGATTATAAAAAAAAAATCCCCAAGTATGAAATATGACCAATATAGTATATTTTGGAGTGTGCAAATGGGCACATAGAATCCGAAAGACATATATCAAAATCTGCAGTAACCTCGAGATGTAGGGCTATGGCAGTGCTTATTTTTCTGTTCCTGATTTTTTTGGCCTCTTTCCATTTAATATATACCATATTTTCAAGTTGAATGAAATATATACATTTTAAAAACTATGAGCAGAGCATGGTGGCGCACGCCTATAATCCCAGTACTTGGGAGGCTGAGAAAAGAGGATGGCAAGTTCAAGGCCAGCCTCAACAACTCAGAGATCCTAAGCAATTTAGTGAGATCCTATTACAAAATAAAAAATAAAAAGGGCCGGGGACATAGCTCAGAGGCAGAATGGCTCTGGGTTCAATCCCGTGCGTGCGTGTGTGTGTGTGTGTGTGATGACACACAACTGTAATTAAAAGAAGTAGACCACAAACAAGAAACAGAGACGTGGGTCACTATAGTGCCGAAAACTTAAGAGTGATAAGAAAGATTTCATAGCATCCCAGCCCGGTTGTCAATTCTGCTTTTAATTTTTGTACTGGAAGCTTCTCTCCCTTTGTCCTTGGGAGACACATCCGCAGCCTTGAGGTATATTTTTAAAAATGGGCAAACTGCTGTATAATAGCAAATGTGAGTTGCAAGGAATCAGCTGATGCCAAAAATGAAGGAAATAGACATTTTCCGTAGCTAAACACTGGCCTCAGAAGGAAGGGGCGTGATCGCCTTAAAATATCTAGAGTAGAAAGACTAGAAGACAAGAAATAGAGAAAACAGGGCCGCACGGGGGTCCCTGGAAGCCCGGCCTGCACCCTCAGTTGACGCCCCTGGCCCAGGCCTGCCTGGCTTAGTGTCAGGTGGTGCTCCAAGGCCAATGGCTGCGTGTCCGACCCCAAACTCATCTCTTAGACCAGATCCAGTGACAGCCCTCCCACACTCACACACATGCACGCACACACATGCGCACTCACACGCGCACATCCCTACCCAGCGGGCCGAAGCCCAGTCCAGCTGCTCCTGGCTTCTTCCTTTGTGTTCTGTGCTTTCTTAAGCAGGCCCCTGGCTTCTGCTTAGCAGTGGCCTCTCTCTCCGGCCACCACAGCTCAGCCCTCTGGACCTTGGGAGAGTGGACACACTGGACACAAAGCAGGTCACGCAGGCCAGGTCTGTGGAAGCGGAGCCGCAGTAGCACACTGCAGGTTCAGATGTGAGGCTCATGCTGGCCGGGAAGGCCAGAGCGGGGTCAGCAGGAGGCCGGGGGCAACGCCGGGCCACGCACTGAGGCCTGTTTTCTTGGTTGGGCGCGCCATGGTCTCACGACTCCAGGCAGAGGCGTACCTGCACATCGTGTTTGCAGAGCTGCTTCTGCCCAGGCTTGGTACAACTGGCCACTTCCAAAGCTGTTCACCCAGAGAAATGAGCGCTTTGCCCCTGCCAGCCAGGCTCCAGTGTCCACGGGGCTCGGGGGTAGGCAGAGCTCTGTATGTGGGGCGGTGCGGCAGGGCTGGGCCTCCCCGATCCCATGGTCTGCCGGGGGCTCATGCTGGGGCTGTGTTGACCGGTGCCAAGCGGCTGAAGCAGAGACATCACCTCCCAACAAGGCACTGCTTTTACTCCAAGCAGAAACTAAGGGGATTCAGCATCCATAACTTTCCCAGTTTGCAAGCCTCCTATGACCAGCAGAGCAGCTGATGGGGAACGCTACCTTTATATAAAACAGTGAGCCGCACACTTCAAAGCCTTCTCTAGAGGACAGTTAATTACACTCTCCCCAACAAGACACCCTGAATGGTCTCGCCTTGCTTTTGTGTGTATTTATCTTAGGCACAATGCCCACGTCCTGTGACATCAGTATTTCTTCACATCGTTGGAAATATGAGTACTTTGGAACTGGCTGGAGCAAATTATAATGCACCCAGCCAGAGCCTTTTGTTCCCCGGCCCCTCGACGGCGCTGCCCGCCCGGCCCTCTGAAAGCCGGGGGATGCTGGAGCTCACTGGAGAACCCTCTACCCCAAGTTGGTCTTGCAAATTATTTCTGCCCTATGCAGAGTCTTTTTACTTTGCTCCTGGCATAGGGACTTTGATTCTTGTGTAATACACACTCGCCCATACACAGAAGAGAGGCTACTGTTCAACCAGGACTGAACGATGCTTTTAGTAAAGAACAGATGAGAAATGGGATCCTCGAGGTTCTGTGCTAATCCCCGGAGCGCAGCGCTGTCCAGTCCAGTCCGGAAGGAACTTCAGGACTGCCAGGGCTCAGTTTGCTCCTACAGAGACTGGCCCATACCATTCTGCACAAGCCCAGTGTCTGGGCTGGGGCTACTATTGGGAGTGGTAAAGCCCATTTCTGCCTTTACTCCTGGGCTCAGAAGAGAGGAGTGGCGGTTCTCCCAGAGGTCCACTTATGTGAAGGTTGCAGCCAGACGGCAGAGGTCTGCCACTGCCACTTGGAGGGCCCAGCTTTCCAAAGTCTGCATAGAGTTTCCTGCTGGCTGGGCTGCCCCATGCAGCGTCGATCCTACAGTGGCCCCAGGCTCTCAGCACCCTCTGTGCAGAGCCAGCAGCGGTGAGCAGTCGCTCAGCCCAAAGCCTCTGTGCTCGGTGGGGATGGGAGCCTCCCCTTTCCCTCAAAGAGCTTAATGAGCAGGTGGACAGTCGAGCTCCTGCCCAGGGGTCCAGCTGAAGAGACACCTCGCCAACACCTGCACCACAGCGCCCCCACGTGGGCAGTGCGTGCACAGCTTGCTCTCCTCAGTTCCCATCGGGCTATCCCAGGGCAGTCCCTGTCGGGGCCAGTGTGTCACAGAGCTCTTATTCTACATGTAAGGTGGTTGGCTTATCCTTTTCTGGATACGCTAATTCACTTATTAACAGAAACTCAGCTGCTCACCCTCTCCAATAAGTAAATGTGAGATGAACGCATGAAGGATGTCAGGTATTAGCTTGTGTTGGGGCCTCCACCCTTCTCCTGACCCTGCACAGGCTCACAGGCCGTGCCCAACACTGCAAGGAAGTGGGGCATCTCTGCATGAACATCTGGGGTGGGGGCAGGGGGGCCAGGACTCAATGAAAGAAGTGCTCATTAAACAGCATTTTTCACTAAACCCTCAGTGGAAGAGTTCTAACCGCGAGGAAGCTAGTAAGTCGCCATTTCCCCCAGTGCATTGTGGGGCTTAAAAGTAAGCTTGAGCCAGTCACGGTGATGCATGCCTGTAATTCCGGTAGTTGAGAGGCTGAGACAGGAGGATCACAGCCTCAGCCATTTAGCAAGGCCTTGTTTCAAAACAAAAACTAAGCTTGGTGTGGTGATGCACGCCTGTAATTCTAGTACTTGAGAGTTGAAACAGAGGATCGCAGGTTCAAGGCCAGAATCAGAAACTCAGCAAGACCCTGTTTCAAATAAAAAGTAAGAGCCAGAGCCGGGCATGGTGGTGCAGGCTTGTCATCCCAACATTCGGGAGGCTGAGACAGGAGGATGGCAGCTCGCGGCCAGCCTCAGCTACTTAGTGAGACCCTTTGCAACTCAGTGAGACCCTGTTTCAAAATAAAAAATAAAATATAGGGCTGAGGGTGTAGCTTGGAGGTAGACTGCCCCTGGGTTCATCCCCAGTACCACACACAAAAAGAAACAAAAGGTAGGAAACAAAGAGGAGTTCAGTTAAATGAAGAGAGAGACCAATTGAAAGGGGAAGGAGATTGGAAGAGAATGGTAGGAAGGGAAAAGGAGGCTGGAGGAAAGGGACAGCTCAGATGTTATGCTCATAACGGAGGTACCAACACCAACCTCACTGACGCACGCGGGAGGGAGGAGGGGGTCGGGCGGGCTGGGGAGGGGAGCTCACAAGTGATGTGTGTGTCTATGAATGTGTCTTTGAACCCCACTATGACTTATCACTACAATGCACCGAGAAAAGTGTTTTAAGAGAACATGGAAATGTGAAGTCCTAGTGGCCTGCGGAGGGACGAGCAGGGACCCCCTGAATGGAGGCTTATTTGAAGCCTCCCTTCCTTTGCCAGGGTGTATCCCTAGGAATGGAGCTCATCTTGATGGTAACAGGGTAGCCAAGTCAGGAAGAGGTAAAAGGAGATGGGGACCAATAAGACCTTCTTGGCATCACGAGGAACATGGCACCGCTCTCCCCCGAGCTAGTGCGGACATTAGTAGGCAGTAAGCACTCTGAGATCTCTCCCAAGGCCTCGCCCTGGAGACCAGGCAGGACCACCGTGCTAGAGAGGAGAGCCTGCAGGTACGGCAGGATGTCTCAGAGCGCCTTCAGGCTGCTGGAAGTCAATACAGTACCCTTGGACCCCGCCCACCAGGCTCCATCCGACTAGGGTCCCTAGAGCACCGAGAGAGGGCACAGCCAGAGAGAGAGAGAGGACATCCCACTCTGCAGCGTTCCCAATGGACCACTGAAGATGCCACGGGGAAGCAGGCTGTGAGGAGGCAGCTGTGGGTCCCTCATCTCACCTGGAAACTAAGAGGATGAAGGAGGAAGTTGGTCTTAAAGGACCTGCACCTGTAAGAGCACCACTCATCGACCACCTGTAAGATGTCAGCTACGGCTCTGGGCACATGTGCGGCCCCCAGGGCTGCACCCTAGGGAGCAGTGCCTCTTCCTGTTGGCGTGTGCTTATTGGCCTTGTTAACATGCAGGGTCTTTATCAGTGAGTCCAGGATGGAGCCTGCGATTCTGCATTAGCAAACTCTGGGTGTCACTGACACTTGCTAGCCTCCAGAACTGTGGCTGTAAATATGGCCCGTCAGCTCTCCACCCTAACCGACCATCTCAGCACCTGAAGCTCATGGCATCCCTCCATGGCTCAGTGACATTAACAGTTCAGAAGTTCTGCTCCAGGTTAACGGCCTAACTCACTGGAAACCCGGAAAAGGAAAAGTGAAAAAATATTATGGGCATTATTGCCACTGGACAAATGGCCAGAGGGCCAGCCAGGATGTGGTGTATGACCAAGACCCCGATGACCGATTCCCCTGTCTACGGCTTGAGAGCTGATCAGATGTGAATTGTCCTCTCGAAATTTCAGGTGCTGTCAACGGGATGGCATTCAGAGGGGCCCTTTAAGAGGGGGTTAGGTCAGAGGGCATCGCCCTGTGAAATCCGCATAAAAGGATTTTAAAGAGAAAGTTCCTCCCTCCTCCACATCTAATGAGATGGCAAGAAGGCCTTCACCACACACCAGACGCCCCTGCCTTGAACTTGGACTTCACCTCCAGGGCTGTGCGAATATATTTATTTCCATTACAAATTGTCCAGTCTCGGGTAGTCTGGAGAGCCACACAAAACCGACCGTGATCATGGCCGTCCGTCTGGCGGCAACTACAGCATGAAGGATCGGCTCCCTTGACAGCACGAAGTCCGAGGTGTGACTCCAGGTCGTCCCAGAGCTCACGCGTTTCCAGTGCACCAAATCATGGCTGCTCGAGACTGAGGACAGCACCCAGAGCCCAGCGGAGAGGCGCCGCGCCTGAGACCAGGCAGGTTTTGCAAAGCTTAGTGGCACTCGCCATCTAAAACTCATATCCTGGCAAGCAAGACCTAGAGATGACTGGTGCCCTGCTCAAGGAAACTGCACCCCACAGAGACAGATGCCTGGATCCTTCTGAGTGCCCGGAGCTGTCAGCTCCCACCTAACCCGAGGTGCATAGGATCCCTTCACTCCTTAGCAGGGACTGAGGCTTGGACTTAAAGTGTCCTCAGAGTGCTCATGTATAAAGTTATGCAGCCATGTTCAGAGGCAGGACATAAGACAGGCCCCTGGGGCCTGGCTGGGACAGTCTTCTCCCAGGCTGGCTGCTGCAGCCTCGCTCTCCTGCCTCCATGAGCGAACACTAGCTGTCATGTTCTTTCTCTCTGCTCCCCACCATGACGCCCTGAGGACCTGCAGCTGCGGCCCCTGCTTGGAAGCCAGCCTCACGTGGACTGAAATCTCCAGAACGGTGAGCAAATAATCCTATTTTCTCAAAATGTCATGCGTCAGGTGTTTGGACCCACCGTGGTGAGAATGTTGACTGAAACAGGAGGTAACCAATTGTTTGAAATCTGATTTCTTACAAATTAAATACTATGAACCCATAGTCCTTAAAGAAGGAGACCATGGAACTTTTATCTTTAAATTGACCTCAGTGGGTTTTATACCCCCAAAAATATATATATTAAGCTGGGTGTAGTGATGCATCTGTAATCCCAACACTTGGGAGGCTGACACAGTTGAATTACAAGTTGGCAGCCAGCTTCAGCAACTTAGTGAGGCTCACAGAAACTTAGCAAAGCCCTGTTTCAAAATGAAAGTAAAATAAAATAGAGCTGGGGCTGGGGCTCAGAGGTAGAATGCCTCTGAGTTCAATCCTCTGCACCACAAAAAAAGAAAAGAAAAAATATTGAAACAGCTAGAACGTTTTTGCAGTACTGGGGATGGAAATCAGGGCATTCTATCTCTGAGCTACACTCCCAGTCCTGTTTTTGTTTTTGTATTATTCTTTATTTTGGAACAGGGTCTCACTAAGTTGTGGAGTGCCTCACTAAGTAGCTGAGGCTGGACGCGAAGCTGTGATCCTCTTGTCTCAGCCTCCCAAGTACAAACTTAATTAACTTTTTTGTTAATTTGCTTATTATTTACTATTATTGAGATTGAGCACTTTTCCTGTGTTCTGAAAATATTCTGTGAATGTCTCTGCCCATTTTCTTTCTTATTCCTTTGGTTAAGGTACCTCTTTGGATATTGACAATATTACCCTTTCTGGCTGTTGGATATATTACAAATGGTCTCCCCAGTCTTTCTTTAGTCTTTTGACTATCTATGGTTTATTTCAGATACAAATATCTGTCATTTTTTTACCTAGCCAAATCTGTTGTCCCCAGTAGGCTTTTAAAGGCAACCCCACCATATGATTTTTTAAAATTTTTACTGGTGCGTTATATTCATACGTCATATTGGGGTGAAAAACTTGTGTGTACAAACATGTACACATCACTGATTTAACCCCTACCCAATTCCTACCCCATTCCCTCCCCGTCCCTCCTTCCCTTGCTTGGCTTAGTGGTTGACTTCGATATGTTTAAGTACATTGTGTGTTTTAGAGATTTTCCTTCTTCCCCCCTCCTTTCTCCTCCTTTAGCTTGTCTTGTTTGCTCCTCTATAGGATTTCCTTTTTCATCTAGAGTTCCTCCTATGACCCATTTCTCCCTAGCTCTCACATATTAGGGAAAGCATCTGATTTCTTATTTTTTGTGACTGACTAATCTCACTTAGCATAATGTCCTATAATTTGTCATTTTTTGTCAAATCTGTTGTCCCCAGTGGTTTTTTTTTTTTTTTTTTTTTTTTTTTTTTTTTTTTTTTTTTTTTTTTTTTACGGTACTGGGGATGGAACCCTTCTACCTCCGGGCTACATTCCCAGACATATTTTATACTTTATTTGGAAAAGCCTGGCTTCGAATCTGCGTGATCCTTCTGTCTCCACCTCCCAAGCACGGTGATTATGAGCTTGCGCCACCATGCCCGGCTCTCAGTGGGTTTTTAAAGACAACCCCACCATATGGTTTTTTTAATCCTTTATTTTATTTTATTTTATTATTCTAGCTTTATCTAAAATTTGGTTAATGCATCTACAATGTATTTCTGTGCATGTCATTAAGAATCTGGGGGTGTAGAAAGGGAGGGAATGAGAAGTCATCTCTTAAAAGTATACTTTCTTAAAAATGTTTTTCCCAACGAACAAAATTATTCTTTCTGCCACTCTTTAAATTTCATGATATATTTTTAATGAAAATGAGTGTTGTGACACATGTCAAATACGGTACCATCTTTGAAATGATGACAAATGAAAATATACTAGTTCGGTTAACAGAAGGATTGTAGGATGATTAGGTTTTTAAAGGTTTGTTTTTATATATTTTCTCATTCTTTATCATAATTTTGTAATATATTTAAATTTTGATTTGCATTTTTTGTTTAATTTTTCTAATTGTAATAATGCTGGTGTGTGTATATGTACATATATAATGTATGTACACTTGTGTATGATCACGCGTGTATGTAGACATGTGCATGTGTGAACATGTATGTCATTGTCTGCTTATCCAAACACCTGAGCTTGCCTCAGTATACCAGTCCCACTGGCCACTGCCAAGTTGCTTCAAGGGACCGTCCCACCGTGGGACCCGGCTTCCGCCGGTCTATCCGCACACTCAGTTGTCCTTATGCAGAACACAAGTTCTGATAGAATAACTGGATGAGCTCGTGGGTACAGTTCGTGTTTGTGGCATTAACTGAAGGCACTGGCCTCACTAGCAACTGTCCATGTGGCTCCAGACAACCGCACTGACCCTCCGGCACGGCCGAGGCTCCATCTCAGTGGGCCCTGGTGCCGTAGGTGGCCAGGGCTCCTCCTTCTAGACTCCGGGTCCACCTTTTTGGATAATGAGAACATGCTTCTCCAGTTGATCCCAACATTGGGGTTTTGTTTCCATCAGTACAAGCCAGGGTTTATCCAGGCCGTGCCACCCAATTGCTTTTGTTGAAACAAGAACGTGGTGACACTAAGCTCCAGGAGTTTGTCCTAGCGAGTCAAATTCACCTGTTTTTATGTGAAGAAGCACACACACACACACACACACACACACACACACACACACACACACGTTAAAGCACTTTAAGAGGCTTTGATTCTATGCCTTGCATAGAGCAAGAAATTGCTTACATGACTGGGGAGCAGATGCAGATGTGGAAACAGATGTGGAGGAGCTGCTAAAACCTTCCTCCTGGTCAGTTGGGTAAAACCCTACAGACTATCTGCAAATGGGGGTTTCTTAGATTTGTGGCAAATGAAAGTGGACACGTGTCTTAGCCACAGCCACAAAAACAGAAAGCAAGAAAGAGCAAAGACCGGGAGCAGAGGCGCTGCGTCCCTGCGCCCTGTCCAAACTCAAGCCACACCCAGGAATCTGGATTTTCAGATGTTGTGACGTTACTAGCTTTTATTTCAGTTATTTTCCATTGCTTAAGGTACACTAAACAAACACACTCGTATGTGTGCACATGCTGGGGATTGAGCCCAGGGCCATTCTGAGCCCAGCCCTATTTTATTATTTATTTGGAACAGGGTCTCACTAAGTTGATGTGAGCCTCACTGAGTTGCTGAGACTAATTTAGAACCTGTGATTCTCCTTTCTTAGCCTCCCAAGTACTGGGAGGACAGTACTTAAAAACAGAAAAGTGAAAAGATGGCATACAGAATAGAAGAAAACATTTGTAAGTCATATATCTGACAAGAGACTTAGAATATACAGAATAATAAAGAAAGAACACTTACAGTTGAATAATGAAAAAGACAACCCAACTTACAAATAGCCAACGAATTTAAGTGAATATTTCTCCAAAGAAGATACAGGAATGGCCAGCAGGTACAGGAAAAGATGTTCATCATCATTAGACATTGTGGAAATGCAAATCAAAATAAATAAATCAACACATCTAGATGCCACCCCACGCCTCACGTCCATTAGGACCTCGGATAATAAGCTGGGTGTGATAGTGCACTCCTGTAACCCTAGTACTGGGAGACTGAGACAGGAGTATCACAAGCTCGAGGCCAGCCTCAGCAACTAGCAAGACTCTCTGGAATTTAGAACTTGTTTCAAAATGAAAAGGGCTGAGGTGTCGCTCAGAGGTAATGCCCTTGGGCTCAGTCCCCAGTGCCACACACAAACTAAACAAAACAAAAGACAGACAGTAACAAGGAAAAAATAGAGAAAAATTGGACTGCTCCTACATGGCTGGCAGAAAGATGAAGTTGTGCAGATACTTAGAAAAAACAACTACCTAGCAGTTCCTTGAAAGTTACAACACGGTCACCATGCAGCTCACCTGCCCCACCTCTTTATGTGCCCGAGAGAAACGAAAATGCATACCCACCCGAGAACTTGTGCACACATGCTAATAGCGAATTTTCATAGGTTATGTTAGGACTTATACTACCAAATACCCACCAACTGATGAATGGGTGAGTAAATGAAATCTACACATAGTGGAAATCATTTGGCCGTAAAGCGAATGAAGTGCTGATACACAGGGTAACGTGGATGACACCTGGAAACTTTATCTTAAGCGTAAGTCAAGCAAAAAGACCACACATTGTGTGATTTCGTTTCTGTGAAATATCTAAAACAGATAAATTTATAGATAGAAAGTGGATTCGTAGCTGCCAGGGGCTGGGAGTCAGGGAGAAGGGAACGGGGATTGACCGCTAATGAGGCTTCTTTTAAGAAAGTAGAAACTGTCCTAAAATTGAACATGTGATATTCACAGGGTCCTGTAAGCATACTGAAAAGCATGAAGTTGGTAGCTTTAAATGTCTGAATGATAGGGTACACATATTATATTTCAATAAAGCTATTCGCTTATTTGTGGTACTGGAGATTGAACCTTGGGTTCTACCACTGAGCTACCCAGCCTTTTTAGGTTTTTATTTTGAAACAAGGTCTCTCAGGTACCATGTGCTTTCTGGCCGCAAATCTGTAATCCTCCTGTCTCTGCCTCCCACGGGCTAGCATGACAGGCATTCCCACCACACTCTGTTTCAACAAAGCTTTCTATAAGTGAAGGAATGGCACAACAGCTCGCCCATTTTTTTTTTTTTTGACATTGCACTGTCATGTAACAGAAAATAAAAAAGGAGTGCGAAAGCCACATGCCTGTAATCCCAGTACTTGAGAGGTTGAGATAGGAGGATCCCAGGATCAGGGCTAGCCTTTGTAATTTAGCAAGATCTTGCTTTAAAATAATAAATGAAATAGAGCTGGAGGGATAGCTCAGCAGTAGACTGTCCTTGGGTTCAATCCCCCAGCACAAAAAAAAAAAGAAGAAGAAAGAAGAAAAAAAGAAAGAAGCACATGGGTAATCCAGCTCGATGAATTCTCAGAAGCCCAACATCCCCATGTAACCAGACCTGGATCAAGTAATCCTCCCACCCAGATGCCCCTCTGGCCACCCAGTCCTTCCCCCCTAGTGAGAACGACTATGGTGACTTCTAGGGCCAACCATCACGTACCTCGCTTACACTCGGACTTTCACAGAAATAACCACACGCGCTGTGCTCTGTGTCCGGTATCCTCACTCAGCGTTTGCCGCGGGAGCATCTGTCTTGTTACATGCAGTGCCGACTGCTTGTCCTTTCTGCTGTTATGTCCAGCCACATGAACATCCCGCTGGCGTGCATTTGAGTCGTCTCTACTTCGCCACGTTACAAAGACCGTTCTGACACTTGTCTTTTCCTTGAAGCACGCATGCCTGCAATGACGAGCACATTTTGAGGAGCGGAATTGCTGGGTCGTAGGGTTGTGTCTTTAGTGTTAGTGGATATTGCTGGCTTTCCAACATGGTTATCCCACCTGAACCTTGGCCAGGAAAGCACACGAGTTCCACAGGCTCCTCACTCATCCATGGAGAGTTGTAGGCTTGTGCTTGGGGAGAGGGTGAGGTTCATGTGTCTGTTTGGGAGCCTCTGGTGGCTGTTCACCATGTTCTTTCTTTAAATCCCAATTCATAAAATATTACTTGTAACTTCAGCAAGAATACGGGATGCTCCTCAAGGTTCTCCAAGATTCCCCTCTGCGTGAAGGAGGCCGTGAAAGAGCGATGGAGGGGACCAACGTGGCTTCAGAAACAGTGGAGGTCTCTCCCTCACGAAGCCCGCTCTCGCCTGGACTCTGCTTACGAGGAGGAAGGAAAGCAGCACTGCAATGTCTCGTATTCTTTTCCTAATTTATTTTGTATTTTCCTGCTTCTGTTGCCTGTTTTTGCTGAGGTAACCAGGAACAGGATGCTATAGCTTTGACCACAAGTACATTCTCAGGGCTTTTTATCTTCAAACTAAAGTATTTTCATGACCCTTTGTGCTGTTCCAGCAGATGTCCCCCCCTCTCTCTTAATGTCCAGAAATTCCCCCTGCAGAGTGGGACAGTGTTTCCATCTTTGAGATTTCTTCCATAGCCACAAACCACTGCTGAGTCAGTTGTTTTTGTTGTTTGCTTGCTTTACTTTATTTTGTGTTGATTTTTGGTGATGGTGGTACTAGAGATTAAACCAGGGGTGTTCTACCACTAGTACACCCCCAGCCCTTGTATTATTGTTGTTATTATTATTATTATTATTATTATTATTATTATTAATTATTTGTGTGTGTGTGTTGCTAGGGATTGGACCCAGGGGCATTCTACCTCTGAGCTACACTCCCAGCCCCATTTTTTTATTTCTCTATCTTGAATCAGGGTCCCACTAAGTTGCTGAAGCTGACTGAGAACCTTATCCTCTCCTGTCTCAGCCTCCCTAGGACTGGGATTACAGATGCGGGCCACTGAACCCAGCTACCATTACTGTCATTTTTATATAGTATTTTTATTTAAATCAGTTTATATGATTTACTTAAATTGGAATTTGTATGTAACCACACAATACTCTGACTAGCCAACGCCATTGTGAGCATAGAGAACAAAGCAAGGGGCTTCACACAATTCAACTTGAAAATGTACTATGGAGCCAGAGTGAACAGCATGGTTTGGTTACCTCAACTTAAAAGCAGACACATAGACCAATGGAACAGAATAAAAAGCCCAGAAATAAATTCACATGTTCGCAGACAACTGATTTTCAACAAAGATGCCAAGGGCATACATTGTAGAAAGAGCAGACTTTTCAATAAATGGTGTTAGGAAAAACTCGATGGCCATGTTCAGAAGAATGGAGCTGGACCTTTGCTTCTCCCCATCCACAGATATCAACTTACCAACTCAGAAGAGATTAAATGCAACTCATTAAAGTACTAGAAAACACAGGGAAATTCTTCAGGACATTGGTCTGGGCTGTGTATTTTTGGGCATGACCTCAAAGGGAAAGGCAGCAATTGGGAAAGAAAAGAGACTAGATAAATGAGAAGAGATTTCAGTGAAGTAGTGGACAGCGATTAAGGGAAGGGGGGAGACTGAATGGAAGAAAACGCTGAAATAGTGCTATGTACACAGATTAAGCTATCAGCACGGATCTCCGCAACCCGTATGGGAAGAGGGAGGGAGAGGGAGAGAGGGAGGAGTCACACCAAGGGCCGTGTGCCTGTGTGTTCCTACCGCTTGGAACCTCACTGTGACACAGACTACCAATGCACTAATAAGAACACATTTTTAAAAAGTTAAAGGCAACAAAAACAAAGTGGACAATCAGGATTACATCAAACTAAAAAGCTGCTGTCCAGCGAAGGACACTGGAAAAGTGAAAAGACGACTTACAGAATGGGAGAAAATATTTACAAACTCTGTATCTGACAATGGAGTAATATCCAACACTTATGCCAGGCGTGGTGGTGCACACTTGTAATACCACCATTCGGGAGGCTGAGACGGGAGGATAGTAGTCAAGGACAGCCTCAGCTACTTAGGCCCTTTGCAACTCAGTGAGACCCTGTTTCAAGATAAAGATAAAAAATAGGGCTGGGGTATAGCTCAGAAGTAGAATGCCCCTGGGTTCCATCCCCAGTACCACACAAAAAAAAATCCAACACTTAATAAGGAACTCAAAAGCAAAAAAATCATTCCTATCTTTTCCCATCGCCAGCAATGGCTGAGTGGTCCTGTTTCTCCACATCCTCGCCAGCATTTGATGTCATAGTTTCTCATTTTAGCCATTCTTATCTATGTGCAGAACACTTTCTTGTCACTGCAGTCTGCATTTCCCTGGTGACCAATGACAATGAACATCTTCTCGTGTGTGTATATTTGCCATCCATATGTCCCCTTCAGTGAAATGTCTGTTCATATCTTCTTTCTGCTTCCCTTTTAACTAAATATGATTGACTAAAAATTCCAGTGCCTCTTTTAGAGGAGTAGAAAGCATAAGTCCCTGGCCAAAAAAAAAGGAAGATGTGTATCCTCAAACAGCATGGCCTGCAAAAACGGACAGAAGAATCCATGAACTTACTGAGTAATTATTGTCGCAAACTCCATCCAAGCAACTAAGCCAAAGCCCCAATTTTTCCTGCCATACTCTCTAAAGTCTCCAAAAGGATGTTTCTGCAGAGGGCTCTTCAACAGGTTAATGTCTGCACTTAGTGGAAGAGGGGCGGGTGTGTTCATAACCACGCTAATGTGCCCAAGAGGCTCCATTAGAATGCAGTCCTAATCCTGATTCACCATGCTGTGAGCATCATGTCAGGATTGTATTTTGGTAGAAATGAACATTAAGGACTTCTGGCTTCCAATTTTCCAGGTCGTAGTCATTTCTTTCCTGCTCTATGTAGCAAAATTCTGAGAGACCACTGAGTGAGAAAAGGCACAGGAGTTGCCCTGCTAGAGAGAAGTCTCAGCTCTAGGGACAGGGACTTCTGCAGCCCCTCCAGACAGGCAGAGGGCTGCCCACTGAAAGCAGGGGACAGGAGGCATTCTGTGCACTAGGACACCGTGCTCACAGTGGTGGTATTCACGGCAGGCCACAGAGGAGGCAAACCATCGATAGGTGGGTGGGAAATAATTACTCAGTAAGTTCATGGATTCTTCTGTCCATTTTGCAGGCCATGGTGTTGAGGATACACATTTTCTGTTTTGGGCGGGGGGGACAGGGACTTATGCTTTCTACTCCTCTAAAAGAAGCACTGGAATTTTTAGTCAATTATATTTAGTTAAAAGGAAGGGAAGCAGAAAGAAGATATTTCATTCACCTCGGAAGGGAGGAGATCCTGACACATGCCATAGCGTGGACTTCTCAGGACATTGTGCTGAGTGCCATAAGCTAGCCTCAAGAGGACAAACACTGTTTGATTTCCTCTGAGAGGAAGTATTTAGTCCTGTCAGTCACAGAGACAGACAGGACAGTGAGTGCCAGGGTTGGGGGAGGAGGACTGGGAGTTGATTTTTGTTGGGATGGAGGTGAAAACCCCAATCCTGCCCCCAAAGACGGATGGTGTGTGACTAACAGCTGCACAGTGATGTGAGCGTCTGAACTAGTCACTTAAAAATAGCTAAAATGGCAAATGTTATGTCGTGTAATATTACCACAGCTTTAAACAAAAATGGGCCCGTTACTTTTCAGCCCCAGTAAAGTAACCTGGCATTCGCTGCCCAGGTCTGCCCGGCCGCAGCCTTGCTTTGACTCCCCAAACCTCCAGAAATGAGCAGAGCTTAACAAGTTGGCAGCCCATGAAGCCAGCGCGGCTCTTCTGCGCACCGGCAGTCAGGTCCAGCCTGATTAGGACCACCTGGCAGGCTCCCCGGCTCCCCTGGGCAGCGGGGACAGCGGCTTTGCAGCTGGCACTAATGGAAAGTCCGATCCTACTGGTGGAGCAGATTCTTGCTAATTCTCTCCCGCGGACACACTTGGTGATGTGGTCTTGGAAGAATCTCACACTATCATGAGTCAGAGAGCCAAGCACGCAGAGCAAGAATGGACCCTACAGATAATCTGATCCAAGCACATCACTGCTCACCCGGGGAAACTGAGGCACCCATCACGGCAAGCGGGGAGAGAATCAGGCCCCCATTCTTGTCCCATGTTCAGCCTTGGGCTTGCTGTATTCGGTTTATCACACACCCCAGCCGCCCCCCACCATGAGGGTGTTACCACAAATGCCCTGGGAAGAAAATGCCTCTCCTGCTTACCTGGGGCCACCCAGAGATAATTATTAAACATGAGGCCTTCTGCAAAATAGATCCAGAAACAGAAACTCTGCCCTCACAAAGGTCACCCCAGAGTTACAGGGACCCAGCTGGCCCACTGTACACATGGGTGTCGTGTTCCTACAGCACTGCACACAGGTCACCTTGATCTTAAAGGAGCTTTCACCAAGCCCTTGCCATGGGCGACACTGTGCAGGCGCTGCTGATGCACCCAATGGCGTTCTGTTCCTCCCACTTCACAGATGAGGAAACTGAGGCCCAGGAGAGCCAGTCAGCAGAGCTCTACTGCAGGTAGCTGGTGAGAGGTCAACCCAGACATCAACACTGCCGTGGCAAGGATTCTGTCCCTGCTCACAGGGACTGCATCTTAAGCCCTAGCTCCCGTGGTCCCAGATCTCAGAGTCAATGCCACTCCTCCTTGCAGAACAGACACACAGCACACCGAGGCCACCCCTGCCGGAGCCTCTAAGCCGGAGCCACAGCTCCGTCTCTACAGAGCGTGGGTGTGAGTGGACCAGGGGCTCTTAGGGGGTGGGCAGGGGAAGCCTGGGGGCTGCTTCCCCTGCTGGCAGGCCAGGGCACAAGTTCAGGCTCACCTTGCCTTCACCCGCCAGCTATTTGCCAAGGTCTACAATGTAGAGCTGACCCTGTGCTCAGCCTCCTGGTCAGTTCAGGGTGGTCAACACGGCCCAACTACATGTTGTCTGCAAAAACCACACCTCAGAGACAAAAATACCCACAATCTGAAAGTGGGAGATGATATTCTATCCAGATGGACCTTGGAAACTGGTGGAAGAAGCTGCTCTTCTCATAGCCAGCAAAGCAGACTTCAAGTCAAAATTAGTCAGGAGAGACCATGCAGGTCACGACACACCAATAAAAGGAGAGTCCCAACAAGAAAATATAACAATAGGAAATATTTATTCCCCAAATGTTGGTGCAACTAACTGCATAAAAAAGCATGACTAGAGGGAAATACTTAGATGGATCCCAACACAGCAGTCCTGGGTAAATTAGGACATCACCATCACCGTCACCGTCACCAATAGATAGGTCATCGAGACAGAAAATCAGCCATGGCATTTGAGACCTCAGACCATTCTTCAGTTCACTCCAGTGAACCTGGTGCCCTTTGCAGATTGGTGCTCACTGGTCAGCTTGTAGGTAGGGAGCACTCCAAAGACCCCAGTGCCACTGAACCAAGGGGCAGCCCCTGAGCCCGGGACTCCTGGCTCGCCATCAGCAAGTCAGCTGACATCAGCCCCCAGGGGCCTTTCAAGGCAATCAACCTGGTCTTCCTGGGTTTCTTCCAATAGTCACTCTCACCTGTCTTCCCAGCTCTCCAGTCCTGGTCCTCTCCTGATCTGTCCCATCCCCTTAGATAACATCATCTCATCTAAAGATCTCAGAATCATCTAAATGCTGCTGGCTCGCAAATTCCTATCTCCTTGAACTAAAGATGATGTATTTCTGGCTATCTCTGACATGCCTCCCTTGGACATAGAATGGGCAACTCAAACTTTCTTCTTTTTAATTTTTTATTGGTGCATTGTAGTCATCCATCTTAATGGGATAAAAGATGGTGGAGACATACATGCACACATCACCCCATTAGCCCTTACCCGATCCCCACCCCGTTCCCTCCCCCTCCCTCCTTCCCATGCTTGGCTTAGTGATTGCCTTTGATATGTTTAAGTACATCGTGTGCTTTAGAGAGTTTCCCTCTTCCCCCCTCCCATCCCCTCAGTTAGGTCACCTTATTTGCTCCTCTATAGGATTTCCTTCTTCATCTAGAGTTCCTCCTGTAGCCCACTTCTCCTTAGCTCTCACATATTAGGAAAAGCATCCAATTTCTTCTTTTTTGTGACTGACTAATCTCCCTTAGCATGATGTCCTCCAGTTCCATTCATTTCCCTATAAATGATGTAATTAAGTTTTTTTATGGCTGAGTAAAATTCCATTGTGTACATATCCCACAGTTTTGTAATCCATTCATCTGTTGATGGACATCTTGGCTGGTTCCATGGTTTGGCTATGGTGAATTGTGCAGCTATGAACATAGATGCACATGCATTAGTTTGGTGGTTTGGTTTCCCTTTTTTTTGGGTAGATACCCAGAAGTGGTATTTTTGGATCAAATGGTAGATTTGTTCCCATTCTTCTGAGGATCCTCCATACTGTTTTCTAAGTGGTTCCACTAATTTGCAATCCCACCAACAATGTTTTAGAGTTCCTACTTCTCCACATACTCTCCAGCATTTGTTGTTGTCTGTGTTTTGAAAGACTGCTATTCTAGCAACTCAAACTTTCAAAGTCTGAAATCAAACTCCTGGTTCTGCACGCTAAGACCTGTGTCTCCCATGGTCCTCCCCAGCTCAATTAATGGAAACTCCGTTCTCCTGCTGCTCAGCCCCAAACCCCAGGAGTGGTCCTGATCCCACCTGCTCTCACACACACTCCCCACCATCAGAGAATCCTAACTTCTCTAGCTTCAAAACATGTCCAGATTCCAAATTCCTCTCATGCCATCCCCCGTCACTGCTCCCTAAGTATCCCACTGTGTACGCCCTGAGATCCTTACAATGACTAAGGCAGGTGAGTGCCCCTCTGCTGCAGACCCTCCAATAGCTTTCCCATCTCCCCAGAAGAGCCAGCGACCTCAAAGCCCCTTGGTGACTTAGCCCCATTCACCCCAGCCCTGTCACCTGTGTAAGCTTCCTGGAACACAAGGACATCCCTTGCTCAGGGGCCTTCGTGCCTGCTTTCTCTTGGCCATTCACCCTGCTCCCTGGCCCCATCTCCGCATGGCTCTGTCCCCCCTTCCCTCCATGTGTGCTCAAATATCACCTTATCAAAGGAAGCCTCCTGATCATCCCACACCAAGCATCAGCCACTCTCCCTCTGGCCCTCGGAACCCTCTGATGTGTTCACATTCTGTCTCCTAGACTGTGTACACACTCCAAGGGTGTGAGGACCTTGCCTCTTGGTCACTGCTGTATCCCGGTGCCTGGAAGGAGAGTTATCCACTGAGATCCATCCATCTGTGCTTTCTCTCCCAGCTCCTCCCTCACCCTTGCCCCGCTTCTATGGGGCTCTCCGTACCAGATAGCCCTCCACATCCTCCACCACCCTACACCAGGCTCAGCCTCCTCCCTTCCACTTGAGAATGGAGCCCAACACAAGAATCACACAGATGCCTACACCACTCTCATATCATCTCTACCACACTTGCCACTGACATTAAAAATGGCCTCTACCCGGGATCAGAGACTGACGAGGGGTTAGGCTGGTGTTGGGGCCAGCAAGGCCGGGATTAGAGCTCACCATGAGGCAAGGCTGGTGCTGGGGCCTCCAAGGCCGGGATCAGAGCCTGCCAAGGGGTTAGGCCGATGCCGGGGCCAGCAGCCGACATTGGAGCCTGACAGGAGGAAAGACCACTACTGGGGCCTCCGAGGCTGGGATCGGAGCCTGCCGAGGGGTTAGGCCAGTGCTGGGGCCAGCGAGGCCGGGATTGGAGCCTGCTGAGGGGTTAGGCCGGTGCTGGGGCCAGTGGCCGGCACCGGAGCCTGCTGGGAGTCAAGGCCACTACTGGGACCCCCGAGGCCGGGATTGGAGCCAGCTGAGGGGTTAGGCTGGTGCCAGGGCCAGCAAGACCAGAATCAAGGCCTCCCATGAGGCAAGGCCGCTGCTTGAGCCAGCGAGGTCTGAATCAGTCCACCGGGTAGCCAGGCCACTACTGGGGCCGTCAAGAGTAGGATTGGTACTTGCAACGCAGCATGCACAGAGAAATATCGCAGAAAATATAAATCAGATGCTTCACCTAATCAGCAATAACTAGGAGGAAAGGGGCAACAGGAAGAGGTTGAGCTATAGAAAGGGCCCTATAGTGAAGCAACTAAGGTGACCAATCAGAGGGTATGGAATATCGGAGGATGGAGCCTCTTTAAAAAGCAGGAGGTACATAAACAAACGTATCAAAGTTAATCACCAAACAAGCATGGGATCGAGGGAGGGGGAGGGAATGGGATGGGGGCTGGATGAGGGCTAATTGGATGATGTGTGCTTGTATATCCTCTCAAGTCTTGTATTTCAGTGTGATTGATATATGGCTATAATGCACCAATTAAAAAATAAATAAAAATAAATAAATAAATAAATAATGGCCTGTACACACACTGTCTAATCCTGTCCCCACTATTAGAAGCCTAGCAGGGAGGGATTAAGTGACTTCACTGTCTCGACTCTCCACCATCTTGTGGTGTCCAGAACAAAAAAGGCACTGAGCTCACATTCATGCAATGCAGTAACTCTCTCGGGCCCCAGTATCCACCTTTGGGGGCCCACATTCAGGACTGGCGGGCCACTTGGGAAGAGCCACCCTCCACAACAGGGACCAGGTCCCTGCAACCCCAGCTCATCTGGCCAGGTACCAGGACTGTGATCCCCCTCCCACTCAATGGTGGGGTTTTGTTTTGTTTTGTTTTGTTTTGTTTTTTGCAGTCCTGGGGATGGAACCCAGGGGCATTCAACCTCTAAGCTACATCCCCCAGCCCTATTTTTTATTCTTTATTTTGAAACAGGGTCTCGCTGAGTTGCAAAGGGCCTCACTAAGTAGCTGAGGCTGTCCTCAAACCGGGATCTTCCTGTCTTAGCCTTCCAAATGCTGTGATTACAAGCGTGCACCACCACGCCTGGCCACCCAACATGGTTTTATCCAGCTGGCAGAACAGATGAGATGGAGGGTTGCCATAGCATGGCAGATCAGCCTGCAACCCATCAGCTGGAGGGGGCAGCAGCTCTGCACAACTCTAGGGTCTTGAGCACCATGCAGGTCGGAGGCGGCTCTGTGTGTAGGAAGTATGAGACGGTCTCTTCTCCCCGTCTCCTTCCTCTGGCAGCTGACTCTGCCCAGCTCCCCCTTCAGCCACTCTGACACCACAGAGGCCAGATGCTGCTGCGTATCTCCCTGCCCAGCTGGACTTGGACGGCCACCTCCTCGACTGTCACCAAGGGGCTGTCTGGTGTCCTACAAGACCTGCTTTGGAGGCTAGGCGTCATCTTGGTGATGCTTGGGCTTCTAATTTATTCTAGACATAGAAATAGCAAGACTTCCATCCGCTACTCCAGATGACTTTTGCAAATTAAAGACTGAGGGATCTAACCTAAGGACCAATCTCAGCCTAAAAGCACAGTCCACCCCCATAGCCTCTCCGACAGGCAGAACTAAGTATAGCAAATGGCGGGTGCCATTTGGAATGTGAGGTCCCTCGTGGGCTTTGGAACTCTGGGGTAGGAACCGCAGATAATTCTGATTGTTGACTTGTGGTTATTTCCCCTCTGCCCTCCTCCGCCGCCCCTTACCACCAACAGAGAGGAGCTTCAAGCCAGAATACATTTGAATGGCAAAATAATTTATGCTTAATTAGGGTGCTGGATTTAGAATTTGAAGTTTACGTGCATAATCACACAGATTGTTTAATCTCATTGTTTTACCACTCGTTAGCAGTTCACTTTAAATGTCTGTGCCCCCCAAGTGTGCCCCTAGTCCCACATCCCCCTTCGCTCTCCTGCCCATGAATTATGCCACATTACCCTTCCTGAAGCCCCCCTCTGCTCATTGCATGAGCTTCCTCCCCCAGGCGGAACAGTTGCTCATTGACAACCTGCATCCGACCCTGGGGATCCGGCCTGCTCTCCCTCTCCCCACCACGGCACCGTGTTATCCACTGGTTACCCCGGGCCTTCCGCTCCTGATGACCTGTTCCGCCACGTCCCCTTCTCACTCTCTTCCAATTGGGCAAAAACACTTCTATCTTCCAAAATGGTCTGCGCTCTTAAGACCCAACCCCAAAGCCCCATCCATCAATTCTCTGTTGACTATAGCAAGAAGTCCTCTCTCCGCCACCACCGCTTACAGTGGGGGCTGCCAAGTTCCTTGCTACTGACTCTCATTCCCCCCTGTCCCTTTGGCTAGATGCCCCTGGAGACCAGGAGCCTTGTTCTACAAGCTGTGGCAACCCAGAGCAAGGACTCACTGGGTGGCTCTGATGAAGGATTACCAACAGTTAGATCACGTCCTTCCTTAGCCCTTTGATAGATCAGAGAAGAGAAGACGTGTCGGGCTCAATACAGGCACTTTCCCTACCAGAGGTGCCACTAACATTCACACAATTTCAATGCCTTTCACCAATATTCACTGTGCTCCAAATTAGCTCCTCTCCCACTAACCACAACTGTTTCTAATCTTTCCCGCTGTGTTCAAGGTCTCCACTCACCCATCTCTCCTCTTTCTTTAGCAGTAGACTTTTTTGACTCTTCACCAAAAGAAAAGACCACGTGGCCAGGCATGGTGGCACATACCTGTAATCCCAGTACATGGGAAGCTGAGACAGGAGGATTGTAGGTTAGAGGACAGCCTCGGGAACTTAGTGAGACCCTGTTGCAAAATAAAAAGGGCTAGGGGCCAGGCATGGTGGTGCACACTTGTAATTCCAGCAGTCAGAAGGCGGAGAACGGCAGATTGTGGTTCACAGCTACTTAGTGAGGCCCTCTGCAACTCAGTGAGACCCTGTTTCAAACATAAAAAGGACTAAAAAATAGGACTGGGGATGTAGCTCAGAGATACAACGCCCCTGGCTTCCATCCCCAGTACCACAAAAATAAATAAAGAAAAGAAATAAAAAGGGCTAGGACTATGGCTCAAAGGTTGAATGCCTCCAAATCCAATCCCTAGTACCAAAAATAAAAGACACCCTGAGCCCTCCTCCCCACCAGTGTGAACACAGGCAGCCCTATGCCTGCCCGTCCTCCTTCCCTTCAGCACCCATGGGTAACATCCCTGCCGGCCCTCACTGGAGGTCAGGGTCCCAGGCTCTCTCAGGTCACCAGCCCTTCTGCTCCATCATAGATGCCCTCGGTCTGTCATGCTTTCAGTATAATAAAGCTCTTCTCCCTAAGCTTTTTATGTCTTGGAATATAAACATGCTCAAGTCTCTGAAATCACATGTAATTACTGGCCCATTCCTATATCATTCCTAAAGAAAAGAGAGAAAATAAAACACCATGTCCCAGAGTGCCTCTTCTCTGTTCTCCAAAACCTGACCAAGTGAAGGGGACAATAGGAGCCGGCCTCAGCTCAAAGCCGGAGCCATAGCATCCTGAAGGAGGCTGGCTTCCTCTCCTGCGCCCTGGGAACTGGGCGAGCTAGCACCATCCGTAGACAGCCCGTTTCTTGCACGCACTCCAGGACAGTCAATCCATGGAATGCTGGGCACACAAGCAAACTAAGCTGGTGTAGATGATGCTGTCGCTTCTGAGTGGGGATGGGCGTGGAACCCAGGGCACTGTGGAGAGGGCATGTGCCGTTCATCCAACCTAGCCCCACTGGACCAAACACCGAGAAGGAGAGGAGGCACTGCTTGGAGAAGCCCGTGAGGGATGGAGGTGCCCGCCATCATATGGCACTGCTGGACTCTTCTTGGACCAGTCTCTGGCCTCTCCTAAGCTTCTCCGATAAGCCCCATGTTTTGCATACCGTCTCTGCACACCTCTGTTGACCTGTCTGCAACCTACCCCACTGCCCTGGCCCGCCCGGGCTGCAGATGTGACCATCCCTTTCTGTCATGAGTCTTCTCATGACAGTGTGCATCCAGTCTCCCATTCACTCCTTAGCAAAATGCAGCCTGCCTCTGGCCCCTGGGGCTGGCCAGCATTGTTTCTCAGCATCCTTTCTTCCTCTGGTCTGCTCTGCACTAATAGAGCTGGGTATGCCCTGGGCCTCAACATTCTCTTTGCCCTGGGCTCAGGACCGGTCCCCCTTCTGAGCTCAGCCTCTTCTCTCTCCTGCTTTCTGGGCGATGTCCCTTGAGAATCACATGTGTCCAGGCCCCACATTTCTTCTTCTTCCCAGAGCCCTCACAGATCTAGACATCTGACTGTACCGCGGCTTGGCAGCTGCGTGTCCTGCGGGTCTTCAGGCTTGAGCACTGGGCCCGGAGCCCAGCCTTCCTCATCCTGAACCCCCACCCTCGCAGGCACGGGGGCTCTGCCACTCCTAACCTCCATCTACCACCACTCTTCTCTCTCCACAGTGGCCCAGCTAAACCAACTTCCTGTGTCAGACTAAGGGCCTGCTCATCATTCTCTACAACCAGTGATACCGAGGCCACGGCTGTCACCACGGGAAGCCACAGCCAGGGAGTTAGTGAAAAGCCACAAACATCTCACAGCCCCTGCTTAGGGCGGGCTCTGGCTCCCATCATCCCAGATCAGTGGTTTCACATATGGGTGCTCACTGTCTGGCGTCCAGAGGCTGATTCCTCCCGTGGTTGGGGCTCAGGAGCCCCCCAGAGTGTTTGATGCTCCCTATGCTCCTCTTGAATGACCCTTTCTTGGATATAGTGATTCATTCAAACATTTGAGAGTAAAGTCTCACTAATGTAAAAACCATTCTCTCTCTCTCTTACATTTTATACAAACTGGACACAAACTGCATCTATAGTGTTTTCACCTACAAAAAAATAGATGCTTGTTTATAGAGAAATGCACTTAACAGAATTTTTTTTGCTTTGCGGTACTGGGGATGGATTTCAGGGCATTCTACCTCCGAGCTACATCCCCCAGCCCTATTTTTATTCTTTATTTTGAAACAGGGTCTCTCTGAGTTGCAAAGGGACTCGTTAAGTAGCTGAGGCTGTCCATGAAGCACGATCCTCCTGGCTCAGCCTCCCGAGTGCTGGGATAACAAGCGTGCGCCACCACACTCACCTCAGAATTTTTTTTTTAAATATACCCTTCAATTCTTTTGTCTAAATTAGCACCATTTCTACAGATTTTGATCCTAATATGCATTTGGTTCTGAACACAGATTTTCACTGCACAATAAACTGTAGACAAATTTCTGTGCCATTAAATACTCTACCAACACAACATTCCCGTTGGTGCGTAGAACCTCACTGAACCAATGAACCATCACTCAGCCGATTCCCTTTCTTGGATATTTGGGTTGATTCCAGCTCCTCCCAAAGAAAAGTCCCATTAGGGTAAAAGGGCTTGCAGTCCTCCAAGTGACAGTTTTCCAAGTGACAGTTTTTTAGCTTCAGCAATTTTAAGACCCAATATCCGCCAAGGACTACTTCAGACTGTCTCTGCCCCTAGCCCATTAATCCCCATGCCCACACAGCACATCCAGCCTCGGCTGCTTCCTGCCTCCTAGGGAACTGCCATCTTTGACTCCTTCCTTCCTCAAAGTTCTAAATTTCTCTCATAAGTGTATTTATTGTTTTGTGTGTATATGGATCTGGGGATGGAACCCAACGGGCGTTCAACCTCCGAGCTACACCCCCTGCCCTATTTTTTTTCTTTATTTTGAAACAGGGTCTCACTAACTTGCAGAGGGCCTCACTAAGTAGCTGAGGCTGTCTGCGAACCACGATCCTCCAGTCTCAGCCTCCCGAATGCTGGGATTACAAGCGTGTGCCACCATGCTTGGTTCATAAGTGTATTTTTTTAAATAATAAAAATAAAGAGCTCTGGGGGCTAAGGGTGTAGCTTAGTGGTAGGGTACCTTCTTAACATGCATGCAGGCCTGGATTCTATCCCCGCACTGATAGAGAAATAAATAAATAAATAAATAAATAAATAATAGCTTTTAAAAGTGGCAGTCATGCTGGGCGTGGTGGCTCAGGCTTGTGATCCTAGTACTTGGGAGGGTGAGACCGGAGGATCACAGGTTTGTACCCAGCCTCAGCTACTTAGTGAGGCCCTCTACAACTTAGTGAGACTCTGTTTCAAAATAAAGAATAAAAAATAAGACTGATGATGTAGCTTAGAGGTAAAATGACCCTGAGTTCCATCCCCAGTACCACCAAAAAAAAAAAGGCACAATCACAAAACTAATACCATTTTCTTGTGGCAAACCAACAAAATACAGGCATTTAGCAATAACTGCTGTTAATATGCAGGATCTGTCCCTCCCATCTTTCTCTAAGTCTAACTTCATGTAAATTTAGCCACAAATAAAATCATGCTATGCATTCTACCTCCCAGAAATTTTATAATCACCAAAAACAGACACACACAGTTAAAGCCTGACCAACCTAATGTCTCCTTTATCTTTTCCTTTTCCTTTTACTATATAATCTTTTACTACTTTATCTTTTCCTTTTACTATACTCTCATAGGTGCGTGATGCTTACGCATCATAATAAGATTCAGTGTGGCAGAAACACGTGTGCACACGGTGCTCGCTGTGTCTCCTGCAGACACCACCCACTCCCCCACCAAAGACGTTATTGAGCTTGGAGCTGATAACTTCATTTATGTACTCAGCATCGTTTGAACTTTTCCTCCACCCTGTCTCCCTTCCCCCTCCCCAAGTCCCCATCCTCACATTGTTTTAAATATTGGTGAGATTTAACGTTGCTTTAAGAGATTTACTGGCATTTTTGGTTCTTTTTTGTGAATTGGCTGTGAATTTCCTGGGCCCCTTTGGCTTGGAGTTCTTCTCTTGTCACTTCCACATTTTAAAAATTACTACAGCTCCAGCCGGGCGTGGTGGCGCACGCTTGTAATGCCAGCATTCGGGAGGCTGAGACAGGAGGATCACAGTTTGAGGACAGCCCAGCTACTTAGTGAGGCCCTCTGCAGCTCACTGAAACCCTGATTCAAAATAAAGAATAAAAAATAGGGCAGAGGGTGTAGCTCGGAAGTCAGATGCCCCTGGGTTCCACCTCCAGTACCGCAAAACTAAAATAAAACAAATTAAAACCGATTGCAGTTCCGTAATATCTTTTGTCACTTGATAAAGCAGGTTTTCTTCAAATCGCCTTCTATTAGAGTTCCTAAACATTGGTATAAATCTGTCTTATCAAGATTCCTCCTCCACATTTTGCCCAATTTTTTAACTTTGCTGGTCTATAGAAAGCTATTAATTTTGGCATTTGGGAGAGCAATGAGCTAGCTTATTGAACATTTTATAAGTTCAAATTAATATTTTTAGTTGATTTGTTTCGATTTTCTAAATAGATAGCTGTGTCACCTGCAGATAATGGTTGATTATTTTGATTTTTTTAAATTTTTTATTGGTGCACTGTATTCATACATCATAGTGGGATACAAAGAAAACTTTTGTAGACATACATGCACACATAGCCCAGTCAGCCTCCACCCGATCCCCACCCCATTCCCTCCCCATCCCTCCTTCCCATGCTTGGCTTAGTGGTTGACATCTAGTATTATAGCAATTTATCCAAAATTTAAAATGATAATCTCACATAACAGTTTCATTTGTCTGATACCAAGCTTTTGATAACATAAAGATAACATTTCAATATTTCTTTTTGCTTTCTTTCTTACCAGAGAATATTTTTTTCTTTTTTTTTTTTTTAGGTGAAACTATCATATATTTATATATTTTTTTCTGATTTTTAAATGTATTGTTGTTCTTGTTTCTTTTTCCTGTCCTATCGCAATGGCTACGACTCCTTGAAGAACATAGAATACTGTTGAGGGCCCTTTGACTTCATATGTAAAAAGGTGCATTTTTGTGATACTCCTGATCTTTCTCTAACCTCTCATACATTTCCTATTGAGAGGATTTTATTGATACTTTTGGTAGAAAAAAAAAATCCTGCTTTTATGGCTCAGTCCCTTCTGGGTTCTCTCTGCTGCTAAGTAGAGGTATTCTCTGGTCTCTGCCTCCCAAGAAGGGCCAGGCCTACTTTGGTGTGGGTAGAACTGCAGTTGGTTGGTAGGTTATCTAACTCAGGGATGGCTAGCCAGCTCCTCTGGCTTCAGATCTAAAGCGACGACTGCATCTGACTTTATCAGTAACAAAGCCGACATTTTGACCCCCGTGTCTGACGCCTCTACTCAATTATTCCAAAACCAGACAGGGAAGGAGTGGTGACAGGGACCTTGCTTGTTTTCTTGTGCAACATAAAAATATCTCTTTTGCAGGATTCAGTAGATCATTAGCTATTACTTTTAGAAAGGCAATCTCCATCAGGCAATAAAATATGCTTCTATTCTAGCTTACTAGGGTTGTAATAAAAAGGGATATTAAAATATTACAAATGTTTTAAGATCTATTAAGATTGCTATATTGTTTTCTCCTTTCATATATAAGACTATATATATATATATATATATATATATATTTTTAAACTAAACAAATTTCACAATCCTAAAATAAGCTCTATTTGGCTATGTGCATTATTCTTTGGACATATTACTGGATTTGATTTTTCAGTGTTTTACACAAGAATTTTGTAATTCTATTTGTAATTGATGTTCTTGTCTCACTTGTTGCTGGCTGCTATTCAGTCTGTTGTGTTTATTTTGGCTTTTTGTGAATATTTCATTGGCAGACTGTTTTAGCTTTTTCAACAAAGGTACTATAGTTTGGTTTTCTGGCTTTTTATTTTTCTGAAAAGTCATTCATTTTATTAAAACTTTCAAATGAGTTAAGATACATTTTCTTGATTATTTAAATTTAAATTTTTACTTTCTATCTAGGAATAACTTCTTTTCTTCTAAGGTTATATATCTGTACCCTTTCATTTGGTTTTTTACTAACCTTGTCAGGGATTATTTTACATTTTCATTTGAAAATTATGTTGAATTTTTCATTTTTATTTCTTTTCTATTTATTCTATTCTTTTTCTATGTCTATTAGTTTTATGTTCCAGATAGATAGACATATATTTTGGGCAGTACTAGAAGTAGAACCCAAGGAGACTTTGCTAGTGAACTACGTCACAGCCACCACCACCCTTTTTTTATTTTGAAACAGGATCTCACTAAATTTGAGGCTGGCCTCAAACCTGCGCTACTCCTGAGTCGGCCTTCCGAGTCGCTGAGGTTCCAGGCCTGTTCTCCCCAGCTCTATTCTCACTTTCTTGGTTTTATTTGAGTACTATTTTCTCTGTTGTTAAGATGAATACAGAGTTTCCCTTTTTTCTTATTTCATAATGAAGCATTTAAGGCTATGAATTTTCTTCTAAAGCCAACTTTGGCTACCTCCTAAAAATGTTGTTACGTAGTACTTTCATTATCATTCATTTAAAACTAAATTTATCATTATTGATTTGAGTTTTCCCTATAATCAACATGAGTTATTTACTTTTTAAATTTTATTTTATTTGTTTTTATATCTAAGTGCTCTGATGGTCTTTGCTTTTCCTAAGGTATTGTTATAGTTTCGTTTTCTTCACTTATGCTCAGAGAATATAAACACATTTCTTTGGAAGTTTATTAATATTTTTGTACGGTATAAGAAACAAATGTCCACATAGCCACGGACATAGCATGTATGTTTACAAAGACTTCATATTGCCGGTTTTCATAATGCAAATTCAATATGTATCTATTAAGCCCATGAATTTATTATATAACAGTGGGTGATTCACCTGCCACCGTCCAGCACAGTGAGGAATTACCTGCTGATTTCTATCCCATGTTACCTTGATCAGAAACTGTGTCTCTTCATGCCATTATCCCACTTCACATCTCTTGCCCCTTTTTCTCCTGGGCTGCCTATATTTTTCTAGTTAGTGTGTAGAAGCCTCTTGTCAGTGTGGTTTTTATTCAGGCCTCAAGAGTGAGTGGCTCACAAATCAGAAGTGGATGAGGGACAGAGGGACGGACAGGAAGCCCTTGGAATGCCAGGTGTCATCCTAACCCGATGTTAAATGACCCACAGCTGACCCTCAACGTGTGCGGGTCAGAGGCGAGCGTAGGAGCCTCTCAGTCCTGAGTCAGCCCCCTGGGGTCCCTCGTCCAGTTCTTCCTAGCCTACCCGGAGGAGACTTCCACCCACATCTCTGCCTCTCTTAAACACACTCCTTTTGGTTTCAACATATGGGGAAACTCTAAACAAAAAATCTTCTGAATATTTCTGGCGCCTGTTTCCGCTGTTTCTTGCCTTGAGATGTTCTGTTTTTGTTCTTTCTGCGCTATGAAATAGAAGATGAGAACAGAAAAGTTCACCTACCCACACTAAATAACTGCTGGGAATTATCACAAACGCCCGGGAACCTCCACCCTGTACCAGACCAGAGACACCGCCAGAAATCCCTCTCACCTCCATCCCCAGTTGCTGTCTCCTCTCCTGCAAGGCACATCACTCTCCTGACTTCAATTACCACAGTTTAGTTTTGCTCTTTTTTAAATTTCAATATAAATTGTATCGCACTAAAATATTGATGAGAGCCATTCACCTGCCGCAAGTATCTGTAGAATATTCATCTTCGTTGCTGTACGTGTTCTGTTGTAGGAGTTTTCTGCGATCGATTGAACCGTTCTGCTGTTGATGGCTATTTGAACTACTTCTTATTTGGGGCTAGTCAGAGCAATGCTACTGTGCACGTTCTTATATATGTCTTGGACATGTGAACACATTTTGGGGGCATATTTCTGGGAATAATATTTTGGAGTAAATCTACACAAATATACTTAATCTGAATAGGTGATCCCAGTTTTTCCAAAGTGTTTGTACTAACTTATATCCTAACAGTATATGGATGTCTATATTGCTTTAAATCCTCAAAAACACTGGCCTTCTACCAGGCGTGGTGGCGCACGCTTGTAATCACCACGTTTGGGAGGTGGAGACAGGACAATCGCACAGGTTCGAGGCCAGCCTCACTGGCATAAGAGACCCTGTTTCCAAATAAAAATATAAAAAAAATAGGTGTCTGGGTGTGTAGCCTGGAGGTAGAAGGGTTTCCAGGAACCCCAGTGCCACCAAAACAAAAACAAAAACACTGGTCTTCTGGGATTGTAACCATTCAAGTAGCTGTGTAATGGTTTGTTTCTCTGATGGCTAATGAGGTTAAGACCGTTTCATGTGCTTATTATTATTTGGATAGCATCTTTGTAGAATGTATACTCAAGTCTCTTTTTCATTTTTTTACTGGATTGCCTCTCTTTCTCCAGTTGATTTGTAGTTCTTTATATAATATGAATATCATTAGGATATAACATTATCTTAGGACACTCTGCTTAAAAAAAATCATCTTCCTATCAAACGTGGTGGTGTGCACCTGTAATCCCAGTACTTGGAAGACAGGTCCAAGGCCAGTCTCAGAAATTTAGCAAGACCTTCAACAATTTAGCGAGACCCTGTTTCAAAAATAAGAAGGGCTGGTGGTATTGCTCAGAAATAGAATGTCCCTGGGTTCCATCCTCAGCACCAAAAATAATCATAATAATAATCCTCTCCTATTTAGTCTGTAATGAAGCCATGTGTGTGTGAGTCTGGTGTGAGTCCACTAGTCTACTCATCACTCTTCTTGTCTTTCCTTGTGCCAATGCCACATGGTCTTAACGATTGTAGCTTATTATTAAGTCTAAATTTCCATTAGTAAATTATCTCAACTTTTTTTTATCAAATATGGCTTTGCTATTTTCATTCTTGTTCTTATTCTGTATAAATTCTAGAATCAGCTTATCAAGTTCTACTTAAAAAAAGGAAATCTCATTTGGGTTTTTATGGACGTATGTTAAATCTACAGATCAATTTGAAGAGTATTAGGTAATATGTAAGTATAATATGCATACATATTTATACTACATATACAGAAACGGCGTCTCCCATGAAACATCTGTGACTATCTCATGCAGCCAGTGTGTGCTTACTCCACCCAGGGTGGCCCTGAGCGGTGCGCCTCCAGCCCAGCCCGAGTGGTGCTCCTCCAGCCCGGCCCCTGAGCGGTGCTCCTCCAGCCCGGCCCCTGAGCGGTGCTCCTCCAGCCCGGCCCCTTCTATACCACCTCCTTTCTTCTCACTTGAAGGATGCTCTCATCCTCTGTCAGGCCGATGGTGGAACGCATGTGCTGTTTCTCTGACCTCTGGGTACCACCATCTCTCTCTGCAATTACCTTTACTTCTTCTCAGTTGGCATAAAGGCAGATCAGTGAGTATTGTACAGTAGAGAAGAACAGATCACCTACCTGAAAAACAGATCACCTACCTGAAAAGCAGATCACCTACCTGGCAGCGTTATTCTTCAGATCACAAAGGTGGGACAGAGCAACAGAGAAATGACCACAAAGTTTGGAGGGCAAAATACTATGACCCAGCCGGGCGTGATGGGCACACTTTGATCCCCACGCTTGGGAGGCTGAGAGAGGAGGATAGCACAGGTTCGAAGCTGGCCTCAGGTACTTAGTGAGGCTCTCAGCAACTTAGTGAGACCTTGTTTCCAAATAAAGTAAAAAATAGGTCTGGGAGTATATCCCGGAGGTAGAAAAGCCCCTGGATTCCACCCCTAGTACCACCAAATACATATATATTCCCAAGAACTCCATTCTCAGCCAATCTAATGTTCATGTTTGGGGTCATCAGAAAGAGCTTCTCAGATATGCAAGGACTCAGAAAATATTTCAAACCCATCATCTGCTGATAAATTTTATTTTAGGAATTATTTTAGTTATTTGAAAGAAATTGAAATTAAGAATTCAAAACTTGAGATATGGTTTAAAGAAGTTCTGGTGCTATGGGGCTCAACATAGTCCCCAGATTTTACATATTGAAACTTAATTACCAACATGCAAGTATTATGAGGTGGAAAATTGAGGAGGTGTTCATCTCATAAGGGTATGTTCTCATGGTATCCATACCCTATCAAAGAGCTGGCGGGGACTAGGCATCCCCTTTGCCTTTTTGCTTTCTGCCACAGGAAGACACAGAGGGGCGCCATCCAGGAGCAGGAAGATCCATCCCTCACCCAATTGTGCCCATCCCCAATTCCACCAAAGGCGTATACTAAAGCCCTGACCTCTGTGTAATTGTACTGCAGATAGGGCCTTTAAAGAGGTTTACGGTCACCCGTGGTCATAAAGACGAAGTCCTGATCCTATATAACTGGCATTCTATAGGATGCCAAATCTGCCAACACCTTGATCTTGGACTTCCCAGTCTCAGGAACTGTGAGGACATGAATCCCTGTTTAGAGATTGCCCAGTCTGTGGTGTTAGCACCTACATAGGCTACACAGTTGGCAAGCAATGAAGAGTACCATGATCTGAGTGCATCCAAAGCCTCAGCTGAGAATCAAAGTACCAAACACCCCTAGTTCCAAGCTAGAGAGCTGCCCGCAGGTGTAAGCCAGCCTCTTTCTAGCAGAGGGGGCTGGCGGCGGCCATGTCTGTCCTGGGACTTCCTTCTCCAGGAAGAGAGAAGTTGGCTTTTTCTGGAGCTTGGAGTTGAGAAGGTTGTGCCTCTCTCCCTAGAGAGGAGGGTACATGGACAGATAGAGGGTTCCAAAACTATGAGAGAGTTGTCAAGAGAATCACTCAAAGACGGTGGGGCCCGCGAGAAGTAGGGGCTGGCATTTGCTTTCTAGTTAGAGTTTTGTTAAAGCCATGAGAAATGCCACAGACTGGTGGCAGAACTGCACAGCTCAGAGTTCTGGAAGTCCAAGGTCAGGGCAGGTCTCATTCTGAGGCCTCTCCTCTCGGTTTACACAGTCCCCATCTCACTGTGGCTCACACGACCTCCTCTTTGCTCACGAAGAAAGAGGCTTGGAATTTCTTCTTTTATAAGGCGCAGTTCTATAGGATCCAAACTCCATCTTTATGACCGCAGGTAACCGGAATCTCCCTTAAGGGCTCTATGTGCAATACAATCACACGCAGGCTAGGGCTTTAGTATATGACTTCAGTGGGATTGGGGATGGACACAATTGGGTCCACAGAAAAACGTGCCCTGTATTGGGTCTTAGTTTACTTACTCAGAAGAAAATACAAGAAACACAGAAAAGTGTATCCTGCCTCATGTCTTAGTTTACTTAGTAAGGAAAATAGACATTTCCTGAATCTGTCTTCCACAGATGCAAATCACGCTGTGATCATGTCAATCACTTCACATCGCTTCTTTACGTGAGTCTTTTAGTTGGAGACAATTTCTCGGTCTGGTCTGTGAAATCGCTGATTTGATTTTCTACCATCTCCAATCACCGCGTCTGAGCCGTTTCAGTTTGTGGCATGGGTCTCCACCTCAGAGGCTGCCTCCTTCCCTTTACAAACAGCTGCTCATCTCCATTCTCAGTGATAGAACAGACAAGAAACTTGCCCAGGCTTTAGTTGTTTTATAAAAAGACATTCTGCTCTGATGAAACAAAATAACAAACCTTTTGCACTGAGAAGCCAGAACCCCCACTCTGCTCCTTTTTTATGTTTTTTATTTACTTATTTATGTAGTGTGTGTGTGTGTGTGTGTGTGTGTGTGTGTGTGTGTGTGTGTGTACTAGGGATTGAGCATAGGGGCATTCTACCTCCAAGCTACACCTACAGCCATTATTTTTTTTTTTGGTACTGGGGATGAAACCCAGAGGCATTCTACCTCTGAGATACAACCCCAGCCCTATTTTTAATTATTTTAAAGCAGGGTCTCACTAAATTTCAGAGGGCCTCACTAAGTAGTTAACTATCCATAAACCATGATCCTCCTGTCCCAGCCTCCCAAATGTTGGGATTACAAGCATGAGCCACCATGCCCGACTCATTTTTATTTTTTATTTCAAAGCAAATTCTAAGTTCTGAGGGCCTTGCTCAATTGCTGAGGCTGGCCTTGACCTTCAGTCCTCCTGTCCCAACCTCCCAAGTACTGGGATTACAAGTGTGAACCACCATGCCTGGATCTCTATTTATCTTAGATGGGGAAGGAGAGATTGAGAAAGAAAAGGACAAAGTCTTTTGGCTGTCTTCAGTGGGTGCTTAAGATGGTATATTAATTTTACATTCTTGCATAACAAAGTATCCCCAAAGCCTAGTGCTTGAAACAGCAAGCATCGTAATCGTACCGTTGCTGTGGGTCAGGAAACCAGGTCTGGCATAGGTGGGTGTTTCTGGCTAGAGCCTCTCTGCCTGTCATCTCAAAGCTGGACCAGGTAGCCACAGACTGTGCACCTTCAAGTTTCCTCCAGGTTTCTCCCACACCTGGGAGCTGGCTCCTCCCAGGGCAAACTACTCCAGAGAGAGCTCAAGACAGCAGGTGCAACGGAGGCCAGTCCTTGTATAGCTTAATCTCTGAGTAGCTGTCTCTACTTCCACATCAGCTGTACCACCTCTGTTAGAAGCAAGTCACAGAGTCTAGCCCAGCCCACGCCCAAGGAGGGCAATGACACAGGCCGTGTGCACCAGGCACCCAGCCATGAGGCGCATCCCAAAGACCGCCCACCCTCCAGGCGTGGCTAGATCGCGGGTCACATCTGTCATTATTATTTTTAGACTCAGACATAGACATGAGAAAAGAGTTCATCCTTACAGACATTTTGCTTTGCTATAACAGAGGTCTAGAAATTAGAAAGGAGTTAGTGACAGAGGCAACGAGGGAGCTTCGCCAATGGGAAGAGTGTTTCTTTCCGGTCTGTTGTTTTGTTTTGTGTGTGCTGTTGTGTTTGGTTGGTTGGTTTGGGGTACTGGGGATTGAGCCCTGAGATGTTCTACCTCCAAACTATACCCTTAGCCATATGCTTTGTTTTGCTTTGTTTTGTTTGCGCCACTAGTGATTGAACCCAAGGGCATTTTACCTCTGAGATACACCCCCAGCCCTATTTTTTATTCTTTACTTTGAAACAGGGTCTCACTAAGTTGATGAGGGTTTCACTAAGTAGCTGAGGCTGGTCTAGAACCGACAATCCTCCTGTCTCAGCCTCCCGAGTACTGGGATTACAGGCATGCACCACCAGGCCCAGGTTGTTTTGACTTTTAACATCCAGCCATGTGGAAGGGCCAGTATGGACCCTTTCTAAAGCACAGGGCTGCCTCCCAGGAGCAGGCTGCCGCCCGCGGCTCTACTGTGCCTCCCCAAGTCAGAGCACCAGGACCCAAGTCAGAGCACCAGGACTCAAGTCAGAGCACCAGGACCCAAGTGCAACAGGAGAAACAACTACTTGGGGTGTCGCATGGAACCTGCTGATGGGCAGGATTTGGCCCCCCAGCCCCCCAGAACCAGGGCCCCCCATGCTTTCTGGTTCTTACTCTCAGGGCCAGCTGATCAGCCCTGACCCTCCCGTCCTACCTGCCCCGATGCTCTCAGAAAGTCAGGGTCTTTGACCTGGAGCTGCACCCCGCCGTAATCCTACCATGAACGTGCTCTCTATTCTTCTCATCCCCATTAGTCTGAAGAGTCTTTAGATGGGAGGAGGTCGTCACAGTATTCACCTTGTACTCCTGCAGCCTTCAAGCCACCTTGCAGGGCTCTGCCTGGATCTTAGCACCATCTCGGAGGCTTCCAGGTCCCCAGCCAACAGCAGTGACACACGAAAATCCTGTGTGACCTAAGCATCGGAGGTCTTCGAGGTCCAGGCTCCAAGCAGCATCCCGCTTCCCACTCAGGAAAGCCCAGTCCAGCCACCAAGAGCTCAAGAGCAATTGAAATGATGTAGGATGGAAGAAAGACATAGGCAGGAAGGAGGGGCAAGAGGGATGAAATACGACTTAACGTAAGGACCTCGTGCTCAGGAACGTCAGCCTTTATTCCCCAAACTGTTTCTTTTTTCCAAGCCTGTCTCTCCCAGATTCCTGGGAAATCTGCAGATCCTTGAGTTAAGAAAGAAACAATAATGTCCTATTAACAAGACAGATACAATATCTTGAGGACCTATAACTTCGGGCACTTTCCAGCGTATCTCTTGATCAGATAGCAGACCCCACAATGAGCCCGAGGATCCCGAGAATGCTCAGACATCAGAGAGAGACTGCCTTGTGACCACGGGACACAGGTCATCCTTACACACCGTCCCATCCCCACCCTTCACCAAGTTGCCTTTCAAAGAACAGCCATGGACCGCCAAAAGCACCCCATCACTCCTGGGGCGGCCCAGATTCTCCCTTGAATGTGTATTTCTTGCTTTTCTAAATAAATCTCTGGTGCTGTCTCTGACTGTGGCGTGCCGATCTTCTTGTCCATCATGTAAGCCAAGGACGTGAGTTGAACAACTCCCCTTCTCCCGTGACATCTCTTGGTACCCAATACCTTGCTTTCTCCATCCAGTTCCCACACATGGTAGCCTTCCCAGGCCTTGTGCCCCGAAGCCCCCACATACCCCTGGTTGTATTTCCTCTCTTCCTTCCTGATCCTCCTTCATATTTTCTCACAGTACTGACTACTAGAACAAAGACGTGGCCCCGTAGGGACACTGGATGGCAGGGAAGCAGGACCACACGCTACCATAACTCCCCTGCTCAACAGCGGTGTGACCAAATTATTTCCCGGCCCAGTCTCCAAGTGATGGCAGCAGGTCCACCTGCCTGGCAGGGCTGGTGAGAGGGGAAGATGTGTTTGTACTCGCGACACCTTGAGAAGGGTACCTGGCACAGTCACAAACGCTCATCAACCCATAGGCCGTGGAGGCTGCACCATCAGCCCGCCCAGAGCTGGCCTCAGCAGGGCTCTGAAGGGTTCACCAAAGGAATCCTACTTGCTGGTCTACCTCACATGGTCATATTCCTGGAAAATATCCACATCGCCAACGAAACTCTACAGTGTGCCTTTGCAAATCATACCCCTAACAGAGAAAAAAAGAGTCTGCAGGAGATGCGAATGAATTTCATTATACCTAGCATCCACACCTCTCACAGCCACAGAAGACATGAAGGTGGCCCCTGCTGTCTCCTCACACAGAGAGCCGCCGTGAAGCCCCACGACCCCGTTGCTCTATAGACAGGGGTCTCCATGACCAGGGGTGATGAGCAAGCTCGTCCCGCACAGAACAGTAAACAGGTTCACACAAACACCCTGCTTGCCAATGGCATGCCTGGAGCACTACGAGAGACTCAATAAAAAGGAATTCGAAGGAATCCTCAGCCAAACTGAAAAGCTCTGACCGAAGCACCCTGGTCACTCAAACTGGGGATTAGGAGTCGCAATATTGGTTCACCTTTGTTGCTATAAGGAAATGCCTTACACAGAGAGGAAGGTTTGTTCTGGCTCACAATTCTAGAGCTGTAAGGTTAAGAGATTGTCTGGTGAGGGCTTTCTTGCTGGAAGAATCCCAACATGGCACAGGATATCTCACAGCAGAAGACAGGGAGCCTGTTATGATATGAAAGTAACATGTCCCTCAGACCTCATGCACTGGAGGCAGGGTCTGGGTGGAGGTGGGTCCCTGGAGACTCTACAAGTCCCTCTCCCCCCCTTGTTCTCTCTGCACCCCACCATTAGACCTTGAGGACCTCTAGTCCCAGTTCCTGCTTTGCAGCCAGAGTAAATGAAATATATATGTGAACCAAAATCTTTCGAACCACAAGCAAATACATCTTCCTTCCTCCCTCTAAGTGTGGTCATCAGATATTGGGGGCCACGGAGGTGAGAATGTTGGCTGATATGGAGCATGCGTGTGCCTACGTCTACCTGGTCCCTGGCCCTCTTCTTATAAAGACAGCAAGATTCTACCATGGAAATGAAACCTTAACAACTTTAATCCTAGTCATTTTCTAAAAGCCCACCTCTAAACACTGTGGTCAGATTATGTCTCTACCTCTTCATACCTCACAATGAGGATTGAATTTAACCACGAGCTTGGAGGGACAGGCTGGATTCAAACCTTATCGGCTGCAGATATGACCACAGGATCAGGAGACAGAGTAAGGTGAGACACAGATGGATGAACCGTGGCCAGAAACGGAACCCCAGTCTAACCCTGGCCTGGGGAGGAGGAGCTGGACCAGCAGGGAGGTGTGACCCATAGGGCTCACAGGTGGAAGGGGGGGCAGGCTGAAGGAGCATCCCTGGGTCTCAGGGAAGCAGGAACATCCCAGGCAGGAATGGGTCCAGAAATGTGTGTCTTCAGCACTTTGGTTTGCCCTGCATGCGCCAGGCTCATCCCTGACTCTGACACCGTGGGGTCTGAGTGTTTGAGACTTTCCATTTCTCTCAGGCCATGGTCATCCTTTGGCAACTGACTCTCACTGATATTTAGCCCAACACAGTACTGAGATGAAACTAGACTCCCAAATATACCCACTTTGTCATCAGGCATTGTTACTTTGCTGTAAAATTGTTTAAAGCCCAAAGTACAGCACACAAAGTTACAAGACTGGCCATCTCAGAAGGTACAGATTCAGACTCTGAAGAGCTGCACCCAACCTCCAGGCTGCCCCCCTCACTGGACGCAGGCTCTCATGACATCTAAAACCACAAAAGAAGCCAGGCGTGGTGGCGCACGCTTATAATCCCAGCGCTTGGGAGGCTGAGACAGGAGGATCGCATAGATTCACAGCCAGCCTCGGCTATTTAGTGAGGGTCTCAGCAACTTAGTGAGACCCTGTTTCTAAATAATGTACAAAATAGCTCTGGGAGTATAGCCTGAGGTAGAAAAGCCCCTGGGTTCCACCTCTAATACCACAAAAAAATAATAATAAATAAAAAATAAAACCACAGAATAAATAATATTCCTTCACAAGAGTCAGTCCCATAAACACATTTGTAAACATAACTTGACGTAAGTCAATACAACATGTCACTGAAAATACAGGACTTAGGACGCCTGACAATGACTGTTTAAAAATTAAAATGAGATAATGGGGCGACCTTTATCTGACTCAGAGAAAGCCATGATCTGCCATTGATTGCTTAAATACATTTCGCATCTTTCAAGGACAATTGCAGAAGGAGAGAGCCAGCTACTTGATTTCCAAGAGGCAAAGGGAGAGGAACCGGCACTGGGTTCCCTCCTCCTTGCGTGATGGTTCAGGCCGGGGGCCTGGGTTGGGGGCGGGGGACCAGGAGGCCACACAGGCTCATCTAAAAAAAAGAACAATAAAGAAATGAGACGAGAAGATTTCACACTGAAATAAAGAAATTCATGTTGCCTTAAATATAATTTGTGTTAGTTACATTTCAATTCCTAATTTATACATAGCAGGGTTGATAAAGAATTGCATTATAACAAAATTAGCCCAAATAATTAGCATAGTGCATTGCCACTGATTAAACACCCAGCAGATAGCGAGGTAATTAAGACGGGAGAGTGCCACATTTTGAGCCTTTGTCTTCTTATTATCTGCCTAGCAAGTGCTTCATCTCTACCTCCCTTCTGATTTGAACTTTGATAGCGGTCTCTAACAGAGATGGCTTTATTTATTGGCCATCACTTTCCCCCAAACCTGATTATTTTCCTAAGGTCACCACCCTCCCTCTCCGTGTTTATACATATGAGCTAAATTCCTTCTGAGCTGGGAAGCATTCAGAGCTGTAAAGGCCTTGCACTGGGAAATTCACGCTCAGAAATCTCTCTTTTTTCTTTTTCTTTTCTTTTTTTTTTCTTTTTTTTTTCTTTTTTTTTTTTGCGGTAGTGAGGATGGAACCCAGGGGCATTCTACCTCTGAGCCTCACCCCCAGCCCTATTTTTGATTCTTTATTTATTTTGAAAGAGTCTCACTGAGTTGAAAGGGGCCTCGCTAAATAGCTGAGGCCATCTGTGGACCATGATCCTCCTGTCTCAGCCTCCCAGATGCTGAGATTACAGGCGTGCGCCACCACGCCCGACTCAGGCTCAGAAATCTCTTTCACAGCCCTAAGTCTTTGGTCAGAGAAAAACCCTGCAATTTGGTCCCATGTCTAAGCCAAGGAAGACACCATTGAATCCCTTTGTCTCTCCTGGGCAACAATCATTGCCAGCAAAGGATGCCCTCCTCGGGGTACGGTTCCCAGGGCCTGTGACGCAGAGACAGACACTCTGTGGCCCCATGATGGGCCCGGCCCGTGATGCCATGAGGGTCCAGGGTCAGCTGCTGTCATTGCAGAACACGCTGCGATTCTATTGTGGAAGGCAGGGAGTTAAGGGAACAGAAGGCTGGGGACTAGGCATGATGACGCATACCTGTAATCCCAGAATTAAGGAGATGACTAAAACAGGAGGATTATAGGTTCAAGGCCAGCCTCAGCAACTTAGTGCAACTCCCAGCAACCTCACAAGACCCTGTTTCAAAACAAAAAATAAGAAGAGCTGGGGGTGTAGCTTGGAGGTAGAATGCCCCTGGGTTCAATCCCCAGTAGAAAAAGGAGGAGGAGAAGGAGGAGGAAGAGGAGGAGGAGGAGGAAGAGGAGGAGGAAGAGGAGGAGGAGGAGGAGGAAGAGGAGGAGGAAGAGGAGGGGGAAGAGGAAGAGGAGGAGGAGGAGGAAGAAGAGAAGGAGGAGGAGGAAGAGGAGGAAGAGGAGGAGGAGGAGGAGGCAGGGGCAGCAGCTTGGAGGAGTAATCCATGGTCTTCATTGCTGGCTATAATTTCATAGCATCTCTTTAAATGGAAACCAAGACATGTCCATGATTTAAGACAGTGAGCCGGGCGTGTGGTGCACGCTTGTAATCCCCGCGCTTGGGAGGTGGAGACAGGAGGATCGCACAGGTTCGAAGCCAGCCGCGCTGGCTTACGAGACCCTGTCTCAAAATATAAAAAAATAGGTCTGGGAGTGTAGCCCGGAGGTAGAAGGGCTTCCAGGAACCCCAGTACCACCAAAAAAAAAAAAAGACAGTGAGCCGGGCGTGGTGGCGCATGCTTGTAATCCCAGCGCTTGGGAGGCTGAGACAGGAGGATTACAGAGGCTCAAAGCCATCCTCAGCTTTTTAGTGAGGCTCTCAGCAAGAGACCCTGTTTCCAAATAAAATATAAAAATAGGTCTGGGAGTATAGCCCGGAGGTAGAAAAGCCACCAGTATCACAAAAAATAAATAAACAAATAAATAAATAAATAAATAAATAAATAAATAAATAAAGGCAGAGTGATACACTGCCCAGGTCCAGGAATGCCTACACCACCAAGTAACAGAAAACACACCAACGGTGCTTAAGGAATGAACACAAGCATCCGGGCTGGCAGCCGACAAGCCAAGTGTTCTGCCGTTGCTGTCCTGCTCTCGCTGGTGTGTGGGCCTTCATCCCGTGTCCCTTGCCCCGTGACTGTGACGGGACTGCCGCAGCTCCAGACGTCGCGTCCATGCTTGTACTTAGCTTCCTCAGTACCGAGACCAGAATGCTTGGCAAGAGCGACTCCGAGAAGGAAAGGTTTCTGTTGCTCGTGTTTCGGGGTTCAGTCCACGGTTGGCCGGCTCCACGGAGACACCTCATGGCAGCAGAGCACGGTGAGGAGGAGTTGCTCAGGGGAAGGGGAAGCGCTGGGGACAGATAGAATCCCCAGGGCGAGCCCCAGCGACCTTCCTCCTCAGTCACGTCCACCTGCCTGCAGTGGCCACCTAGTGTCCATTCCGATTATTGATCCACCAACAGTGGCCACCTAGTGTCCATTCCGATTATTGATCCACCAGCAGATTTGCCCACTGAGGTCAGAGCCTGATTGGTTATTCCTCTGAATCTCGCTGCATTGCCAGCACATGGGACTTTCGGGGGGACGATCCCATTTCAAACCATAGCAAGGCTCAAGGAAAGAAAGAGAAAAGGGAGGCAGCCGCCACCCCTCGGTCCCTTCCATCAGGAAAGCAGATGATGAGCCAGACGCATCACAGTAGAGCACGCCTGCTCACGCGGCCAGGGCTGTGCTGGGGGGAGGCTGGGGCAGCAGCCAGCAGTGGAGCCAGCAGTGGAGCCAGCAGTGGAGTTGGGGATTGAGACTGCAGACACAGAGCAGTATGACACACCACTGACTCAGGCTGCGGGCATTACCACAGCTCAAGAAATCCAGGCTTTGTAGAGTGGACGGAAGAATGAACATTGGACAAGAACTGTAGTGTCTGGCACCTCGAAGCCAGAACCTGCAAAGTCACACACAGGAGCTGAGTGGAGAAATATATATTAGTCAGGGTTTTTCAGAGAAACAGAACCAGCAGGAGGAGAGAGAGAGAGAGAGAGAGAGAGAGAGAGAGAGAGAGAGAGAGAGAGAGAGAGAGAGGAAGAAGAAGAAGAAGAAGAAGAAGAAGAAGAAGAAGAAGAAGAAGAAGAAGAAGAAGAAGAGGAGAAGGGGAGGGGAGGGGAGGGGAGGGGAGAGGAGAGGAGAGGAGAGAGGAGGAGAGGAGAGGAGGGAGAGAGGAGGAGAGAGGAGAGAGAGAGGAGAGAGAGGAGAGAAGAGACAAAGAGAAGGAAGAGGAGGGGGAGAAGGAAGAGAAGGGGTGAGAAGAGGAAGAAGAAAGGGAAGAGAAGAGAGAGAAAAAGAGATGGATTTTACAAAACTAATTTACCCAATTGTAGAGACTCAGTAAATCTACAGAATAGCAGCCTGGAGATTCAGAGAAGACCTCTGCTGGCAGAATTCCTTCCTGCTTGGCGGAGGCCACTCTTTGTTCTGTTCAGGCCTTCAACTGACTGGATAAGGCTCACCCATAATGCCCTTCCCTCAAAATCCTCTGATTTAAACATTAATCTCATTCCAAACCCCTTCCTCAGAAACGTCCAAAATAATGTGTGACCAAGTATCCAGAGACCAGAGCCCAGCAAAGTTGACACAAAAATTAATCATAAGGAAAGAGGAGAGAAAGTGAGAATAGGAGCGTGGCAGGACTGGGGTGCCGGGTGGTGGGGAGTCTGCAAAAGCGAGCTGGGTCTCCCTGCGCCCTGCGGAGGCCCCAGCGCACTTGGAGTCAGCAGGGAAAGTTCTGGGCAGCTGGGTCTGTGCACAGGCTGGTGTGGGGAGCCTGGAGTACTGGAGACAAAGGTCACCTTGAGCGGAGACCCCAGGTGTGCACAGAAGTCATCATGGGAGCTTTGCACCCAGCCAGGGCCCTGCTCTCTGAACGGCGTTTCCCAGCGTTGGGGGTGGAGAGGGTTCTTCTGGCTTTGTCCTCCTGAGACCAGCCGGCCTGTCTCTGAATTCAGAAACCAAGCATTCGGTTCCCTTGTGCTCAGCCCAAGGCCCATGTACCCAATACACAGGTACCCGATGGGTCTTTATGATGAAGCGAGGCCCTTGTTTTCCTTTATTTGTCAATTACGGATTTAATGACCATGCGCTACTCAAAACAATCGAATT